>NW_016157885.1:0-8393 GCF_001687245.7 Rhagoletis zephyria
TATATTTTTTAAAAACACCAAATGTGTGTTTAAACAATTAATTTGCACATATATGAACATATGGACAGAAACGAATACCTCATAAAGGAAACCACGTGAATAAAATGAAAGATATGTTTTATGAAACCGTTTTAATAATTTTTTTGTTTTTAATTTATTTTATGTTTTTACGCGTTTAGTTACTTATTTAAATATTTAATTCTAAAAAACATCCGGCATTTATAAAAAAAAATGACTTAATGCTTTCTTCTAAATTTATATGAAGACTTAACTCTAACAATTTCTTGATAAAATTTTTGCAATGACAGATCTCTTTCCCGTTTAAGTTGTTAAAAATTGCTTCCATTACCCGAACAGCTTCCATGAACTCACTCGTGGGTTTAATTAATCTGCCGTTTGAAATATTGTCTATCCATGTATAAGTGGTTGACATTTTTTCTTCATATTTGTCTATTGCTAATTTTTGTAATATAGCCAGCTATCTCTAGCTCTAGTCCGTCCTGTGACAGTATTTGGTTGCAATTTTATTCTTTTTCTTCTTCCGGGAGTATTTCGTTAATAGCTTCGTCGTACAAATTTAAAAAAGTGTCGCTACTGGACACATCTGTAGATATATCAGTGGGCATGTGTAGCCACTCTGTTCCGTCTTCTTCAACATTTCCCATATTACTCAACTTCTCCGTGTTATTCGCTAACATGAAAGTAAAACCTTTTTTAATATATATATGTACATACGTAGATACGTACACTTGTGGTCAGCTGATTAAGTCCATTGACATTTTGACTAGTTTTGGCTATTTTTCTTTTGTTTATTTAATGTTTAATTTTTTTTTATAAAAGTCTAGCATTTTACCTAACCAGCGCCACATAAATCCACATTTTTAACATCGTACAAAAATTGTAGTACGAAATTGTCTAGCATATTTTATATGGAAGAAAATGTACAACACCGTCAGCCAAAAAAACATTATTAAAAATTAACGCGATTTTCTAGCGTCTTGAAATTTGCACTTACTAAAATTTAATGAGCTACAAAACTGCACACCCAAAAGTTCTGAATTTATTCTGAATAAAAAGTTCAAATTTTTTGGGGGAAAATGTTAAAGTTAGTTGAATTGTCATAATTTTTGTACAATGTTTGAAATGCGGATTTATGTGGCGCTGGTTAGGTAAAGTTCTAGACTTTTATTAAAAAACTATAAACATTTAATAAACTAAAGAATAAAATTATAGTTTAAAAGACTAAAACCTCACTATTATAATTGCCATTCATACTANAAAAAACTATAAACATTTAATAAACTAAAGAATAAAATTATAGTTTAAAAGACTAAAACCTCACTATTATAATTGCCATTCATACTATCGTCAGGTATGTAACTTGAGAATAGAAATCGCTGCATCTTTTAGGCGCATCAATATTACATAGTTACATCCCGAGCTAATAAAAGGAAGGTAATAAAAATAATCAAAGTTAGCCAAAATGTAACTTGGCTTAATCAACTGACCACAAGGGTATGTACATATGTAGTTTGTGTTTTCGTCAGAACATACGCCCCGAAAAACTAGCGTGATCGAAACACCAATACGATTAAAAATTTTACAATTTAGCGAGCATGCATGCCAGTCTCGTTACCGGCAACGTAACTGGATTTATTCTTGGAGGGGCGTATATTATGAGTCCAATGCAATATGGCTGTGTTCATAAATACATCAAGCCAAAGCATCAGTCTTTTTTATTTCTAAACTTTATTTGATGAAAATGCCTAGTTTGCGCAACTGAGTTCCAACTCGGTATTTAACCGTGGTTGCGATTATTGGAAATTTCAATCAATTATAGTTGAGAAATAAAATAGACTTATGCTTTGGCTTGATGCATTTCTGAACGCACTCATATGTAATTGTTTTTGCAAATGTACATTGTTCTTTACTTAACGTAGCTTAAGTCGAAATTAAAATTTAAAATCCACTTTTTTTTATTTGTAAAAATCAAAGATAAGCTGGAATGTCGCTCTTGTCTTAAGGCAGTCTACCCTCTTCAAGACTTATTTTTCGAGCCCATGCTTGAAGGGTACTGATATGTGGCAGAGGATAACCGTTCGTATATAAATGCCTATATGCTCTGGGTCCAGAGGAGTGCAAGCGAATTGCCGCTGGTATGTCATTCCACTCCCAAAATACTTTTTTATCATGTCCTGACATGCTTATGTGAGCATAATTTTGTAAGAAAGTACTTATTTCTAATTACTTTCTCAGTTTGCGTCTGCGTATCAACAGATGATATTGTCACTTCTGAACTTCCGTGTGCTTCAGGCATTTCAGGCACAGGAACCTCCCAGGGAATGGGAAGTGCACCTGGGTATAAACGCATGCGTTTAAAAACATTTCCCTGCAATGGGCCAGAAACAAAATCACTCGCCTTGAAATGAGTTTCACAAATACGGGAAGAATCTTCCAATTGAACACCGCAGTTGATCTTCGAACTCCAACTCCCAAAATTCACACAATTCAAAACTATTCCACAGCACGCAATTGTATTTTTAATGAAGAATAGAAAATGCCAACTTGGAAAGGGTTAAAACTTATTCATCAAAAGAGAGAAATGTCAAAATCACTTCTACCTTGTTTAATATGCCTTGGTTTAATATTTATTTAAGTTGTCAAGAAGAAAACAGTAGTCGCAACGCATACGTTTAGCAGAAAATATTTGAAGCAGTATAATTTTCTCCCATTTTGTATGGAAAGTTAATTGAATGTAGGCAGAGAGGGCATCACTGAAAATAAGGCAGCCAATAAAGTCAAAATTTACAGTTATGTGTTCTACTGACATCACCTGTATATAATTCCACCATGGTATGATCTACATTGCTTAAAACCATTAGTATACATAGGGGCAGGCCTTAAAAGTATTTTAAAAGATTTTTCTAAAAACACATACAAATTAATTTTTTCCGGGCATTTATTTAATTTTATGCAATGTTTTAAAATTATTAAGAGCATTTTGTAACTTTTCATGGTAATTTTTTGGTAGTATTTAGGTCATCAAAATCCGAGCAGGGCTACATATACATATATGTGAGTATGCAATCTTATCGGTATCAAGGCACATTGATACCTTGATTTGTATTCATTTTGAATACAACCAGACCGTTATATTTATGTACGGGTTTATTGATTTTTTATTATACACTTACTACTCTGTGTTACAAGGGATTACATATGTAGATATACATATGTTAATGCTTATACTATATAGCAGCTGAAGTAGTCTGTTTATGTAAATATATGCATCTATTTTATGTATGTACTACGTCTCTTTGGCACTGGCACGCCTAGAAATACTTATGTAAATACAAGTGTATTTATATGGGGCTTTCCATACCAAAACGGACGGGGTTCACACTTCATGTGTTTGTTAATCACAAATAATAATTATTTATTGATTTTTACTTTTTTGCTCGAATATACATAATTATTATTATATAATTTATATTTTTTTGCTCAATAATAATGATAACTTCTTGATTTCTATGGTTTTGATCGACATTAATGATTATGTTGCGATTTTTATTTTTTGCTCAAGAATAATACTCAGCTTCTGAGTTTTATATTTTCGCTTGAGCATAAGGATTACTTTTGATTTTTATTTTTTTCGCTTAGGTATAATGCTTATCTTGCGATTTTTATTTTTTCCGCTCAAGAATAATGATTGACACCTGATTTTTATTTTCTTTCGCCAAACATAAAACGCAAAACCTTATAAAACCAAGACCTTATGAACTGATGACTTGAAATTTTACAGGGTTTGAAAATGCTGTAATTTTTTCATTTGATTTACTTTTGCTGTGCTTTGACTTCGGCATGTATGATATCGAAAGCAAAGCAACAGCAATTCGGAAAAAAGCAAATGCTTTGGCTGTCGTTTTGCTGTAAAATTTCGAAAGCAACCAGACAGTTAAAAAACAATATGTGAAAGCACAACGACAGCGCAGCGGCAGCAA
Organism: Rhagoletis zephyria; assembly: GCF_001687245.7. Lineage (NCBI taxonomy): Eukaryota > Metazoa > Arthropoda > Insecta > Diptera > Tephritidae > Rhagoletis > Rhagoletis zephyria. The sequence continues at coordinate 4,002 of NW_016157885.1, forward strand.
AGCAACAGCAAGTCGACTATCACTTGACCGTGAAACATCAAATTGGCAGAAATATGTATGCATGCACAATTGCACTACCCTTTAGTTCTACTGGTGACAAGAGACGACCATAAGCTAACTACGACGATGCATTGCCGATCGTTAGGCAATTCGCTAGCGATTGGTAATCGCCAATTTCACACCAGGTAATAGCTAGCGAAAGGTCAAGGCAAAGGCATTGATATTGCAATTTTTTTGTGTACTCACTCCTGAGGAGTCAGCGATAATACATCATGCTGCAAAGCGTTATGTGCACAGGACATTCAAGCAAATCACAGCACAAGAAAAGTGCTATCACAGCAAATCAAAAGCAGTAAATTCAATTTACTAAATTGTTTTCAATAAACTGCCGACAAAAAAGCAAAATAAAGTTTTCAAAGTCACAGTGAAAGCCAATCAGTTCGAATGAGAATCAAAAATTTCAAAGCGAAGCAAAAGCAGAAATAGTAGTGCTTGCTGCTGTGCTGACAGTTTTTCAAACCCTGAAATTTTGTAGAAGCTGTAGAGAAAGCTGCATCGTCTTCAGCCATGGAAACCGGCAAACTCACCGAATGCTCTCCATCAAGCCAATCGCTATTTTCTTTAAGAAATCGATCCTTCAGTTGGAGGACCTAGCACGTAATCGTACATACTTATATTTTGCGGTCAAGTATATCCCTAAAAGTAGGCAGCTAACTTTTTTATCGATAGTAAATTCGTATTTCGGAGGATGGTTCCGTGCGCAGAAGTGGAAAACTTTTGACTGCCATTCACCTGGGAGTGGCCAGAAGCGATTCTTGTGCGTACGGTTCAAATCGCAGCTCACAACGTCCGGATATTTATATCCACGTATCCTCTGGGTAGCAACCAAACACCCGTTTGGGAGCGAGCTAAAGTGAGAAGGCGTAAAACTTCGCGTGCGCTGGGTTTGGGTCCCGCCACGTTAAAACCCCGCCCAATGAAAAGAAACAAACAGCCTCGGATGAGACCCCCTTTTTCTGATGACGACCACGGCAAACGTATAAAGGACTATGATTTAAGGGTATGCACCTGGAATATCCGGACCCTTAATGGGGAAGGTGCCTCTGCCCGGCTGGTTGATGTCCTCGGGAAGACAAAGGCTGACATCACCGCCATCCAAGAAATGCGATGGACGGGGCAAGGTAAAGTAAGCGTGAAGCCTTGCGACGTCTACTACAGTTGCCACGTAAAGGAGCGCAAATTCGGTGTTGGATTCGTGGTAGGAGAGAGACTCCGTCGCCGAGTACTGGCGTTCCCCCCGGTGGACGAACGTCTAGCCACAATCCGCATCAAAGCTAGATTCTTCAACATCTCGCTCATCTGCGCCCATGCCCCGACGGAAGAGAAGGATGAGGCGTCCAAGGATCTCTTCTATGAGCGCTTGGAACGTACATATGAGCGCTGCCCCCGACACGATGTCAAAATCGTGCTTGGCGATTTTAATGCCAAGGTGGGCAAGGAAGGGATCTTTGGCGCCACTGTCGGAAAATTCAGCCTCCACGACGAAACGTCCGATAACGGACTGAGGCTGATCGACTTCACCGGGGCCCGAAATATGGTAATATGTAGTACTAGGTTCCAGCATAAGAACATCCACCAAGCTACATGGCTGTCTCCAGATCGAAAAACGAGAAACCAAATCGATCATGTTGTGATAGACGGAAGGCATGCTTCAAGCGTTTTGGACGTACGTACACTCCGAGGGCCAAACATCGACTCGGACCACTATCTTGTTGTAGCCAAGATACGCACCCGCCTCTGTGCAGCAAAAAATGTGCGCCCAACAATGCAAGGAAAGCTTAACGTCGAAAAGCTGCAATCACAACAGACGGCCAATTTATTCGCCACTCGACTCACACACCTGCTCTCTGAGAGCACTCTTCAACAATCCGACGTACGCGAGCAGTGGAACCACATTTCCCGATCATTAAGTACCGCCGCCGAAGAAGTAGTTGGATTTCAGCGAGCCCGAAAGAACAACTGGTACGATGAGGAATGTCAAGAAGCCGCAGAGAAAAAAGATGCCGCCTACAGGGCCACGCTGCGATCGGGCGCAACGCGAGCCATGTGGGACCGTTATAGGGAACTGAAGAAGGAAGCGAGACGTATTTGCCGCAATAGGAAGAGAGAGGCCGAAATACGTGAGTGCGAAGAGCTTGAGATGCTGGCCGACAGGAAGAACGCCCGAAAATTCTACCAGAGGGTTAGGCGACTTACGGAAGGTTTCAAGACCGGGGCGAACTCCTGTAAGAACAACAATGGCGACCTAGTGACCGATGTCCAGAATATACTTAAATTGTGGAGGGAACACTTTTATAACCTACTGAATGGTAGCAGCGCTGAAAGTAGTGAGGAAGACGAACCCGAGTCCCCAGTCGATGATGATGGAGTAGCTGTCCCACCGCCTGACTATGACGAGGTACGAATAGCGATTACGCGGCTGAAAAACAACAAAGCTGCTGGAGCTGACGGCCTGCCAGCCGAGCTATTCAAGTACGGCGGCGAGGAGCTGATGAGGTGCATGCATCAGCTCGTATGCAGAATATGGTCAGATGAACGCATGCCCGACGACTGGAATTTAAGTGTGCTCTGCCCAATCCACAAGAAAGGCGACCCCGCCATACGCGCCAACTACCGCGGAATTAGCCTTCTAAGCATAGGTTACAAGGTCTTATCGAGCGTATTGTGCGAAAGACTGAAGCCCACCGTCAACGAGCTGATTGGACCTTATCAGTGTGGCTTTAGGCCTGGAAAATCCACCATAGATCAGGTATTCACAATACGCCAAATCTTGGAAAAGACCCGCGAGAATAGGATCGACACACACCATCTATTTGTCGATTTCAAAGCCGCTTTCGACAGCACGAAGAGAAGTTGCCTTTATGCCGCGATGTCTGAATTTGGTATCCCCGCGAAACTAATACGGCTGTGTAAAATGACGTTGAGCAATACCACCAGCTCCGTCAGAATAGGGAAGGACCTCTCCGAGCCGTTTGATACCAAACGAGGTTTCAGACAAGGGGACCCCCTTTCGTGTGATTTCTTTAATCTTATGTTGGAGAAGATAATAAGAGCCGCAGAACTGAACCGCTCAGGCACAATACTTTATAAGAGCGTACAATTGCTGGCGTATGCCGACGACATCGATATTATCGGTAAAAACAAGGGCTACGTCTGTTCTGCCTTCTCGGGATTGGATAGAGAAGCAAAGCGAATGGGTCTGGTGGTGAACGAGGACAAAACGAAGTATCTCCTGTCAGCACACAAACAGTCAGAGCATACGCGTCTTGGCACCCACGTCACTGTTGACAGTTACAAGTTTGAAAAAGTAGACGACTTCGTTTATTTGGGAACCAGCATTAACACCAATAATAATGTCAGCCTTGAAATCCAACGGAGAATCACTCTTGCCAACAAGTGCTACTTTGGGCTGAGTAGGCAATTGAGAAGTAAAGTCCTCTCTCGTCGTACAAAGATCACACTCTATAAGTCACTCATCATGCCTGTGCTGGTGTATGGCGCGGAAGCATGGACAATGAAAGCATCTGATGAGGCGGCTCTTGGAGTTTTCGAGAGAAAGATTCTGCGAAAGATTTACGGACCTTTACGCGTTGGTGATGGCGAATATCGCAGACGATTTAACGATGAGCTGTATGAGCTTTACAACGATATAGACATAGTGCAGCGAATTAAAATTCAGCGGCTCCGCTGGCTTGGCCATGTCGTTCGGATGGACAGAAACGCTCCTGCTCTGAAAATATTCAACGCGGGCCGCGATGCTGGGAACAGAGGAAGAGGAAGGCCTCCTCTGCGTTGGAAAGACCAGGTGGAGAAGGACTTGGCTTCACTTGGCATTTTCAATTGGCGTCAGTTAGCACAGAAGAGAAATGACTGGCGTGCTGTTTTGGACTCGGCCAAAATCGCTTAGGCGGTTACAGCGCCAAATAAGAAGAAGAAGAAATTCGTATTTCTTGGTAATTCTGTATGCTGGTGTACGGAAATTTTTTCTAAAAATTATTAGAATCTCGCAAATTAAACATCAGGTAAAAGGTGCGGTTGTCTAGTTTTCGAGNAATTAAAAATCACGTAAAAGGTGCAGTTGTCTAGTTTTCGAATATATAAATTGTTAGGTTTAAAGATTTATTATTTAAAAGCCTAGTGATAATAGTAGCGGCTGAAATCCCGCATTCTCACGCAGTGTCACTTAAAACATCATAACTTCAAATGGCACAAACTTGCGCAAACTTTTTTTCCGTGTAGTAGGTGGATTTTTCGTGCTTTTAATGAATTCAAATTCAAAACATAACCAAGCGGCGAAAACCTTCGAATCCTTCATCGGAATTAAAAAAAAAA
>NW_016157885.1:8786-57059 GCF_001687245.7 Rhagoletis zephyria
TTTATTATTTATAGGGTTAAAAGCCCAGTGATACTAGTAGCGGCTGAAATCCCTCATTCACACGTAGTGTCACTTAAAACATCATAACTTCAAATGGCGCAAACTTGCGCAAACTTTTTTTTAATTGTAGTAGGTGTATTTTTCATGCTTTTAATGAATTCAAATTCAAAACATAACCAAGCGGCGAAAACCTTCGAATCCTTCATCGGAATTAAAAAAAAAACGAAACAAAATGTGTGTTTTATTACAGAAGCTAATGCTNAGCCCAGTGATACTAGTAGCGGCTGAAATCCCGCATTCACACGTAGTGTCACTTAAAACATCATAACTTCAAATGGCGCAAACTTGCGCAAACTTTTTTTTAATTGTAGTAGGTGTATTTTTCATGCTTTTAATGAATTCAAATTCAAAACATAACCAAGCGGCGAAAACCTTCGAATCCTTCATCGGAATTAAAAAAAAAACGAAACAAAATGTGTGTTTTATTACAGAAGCTATTGCTGCAACCTGTTATTTCAAAATAAAATATTTATAGCTAATTTTAAATCTGAATATAACATGTAACTCAAGTCCGTATTTCTTAATAGGTCCTTGCTAGGAAAAAATTCCCAAACTGCGGATCTGAAAATTACTGCGTTGCGAGTAAAAATTTCAACAATTTGAATATGTCAACTTCTTGCGCAATTTTCACTTTATTTCATTAAATAAATACACAAAAAATCATTAGATCATTAAAGCACGCTTTATTCCCTAAAGAATGATACCAAAACCTTATGTTATTTACAACTTTTCAAAAATGCATTTATGATCAGCCTTTGTACTAGCTCGATCCATAGTGCGCCGCCCCGCGCCACCCCGCGCCGCGCCGCGTTCGCTCATTTCAGATATGGTGAAACCAGTGATGATAATGCAGAAATTTTAACTGAAGATAAAACTCAAAACAATATTCTCTGTGTTATATGCTGCGAACAGGAACGGCCACTTTTGTATGTTCCATGCCATGGCTGAATTATACCAGGTGAAGTAATTAGAGCGAGAAAAAGATTTTGACACTGCCTTATTTGAAAAGTTGCCTTTAAAATTTGACTATAAGACAGCCGAATGACAGAAAATAAAGCGAGAAAGCTGTTTTGTCACTTCACCTGTTTATTGTGCCATGGTTCCATGCAAACATTTTAAGGTTTTCCAGCAATGTTTTCAACATATTAAAAAGCATGCAGATAAAATTCATACAAAAGCGCCATGTCCAATTTGTTGAGCAATTATTAAAGACGACTCTTTTCCTATATTTTGTTAGACTTTTCCTAAGTAAAAATATTTTGTGAATATTACTTTCTTCATATGAATTATATCACATTTTTTGTTTAATTGTAATTTTGGAATAAACAAAGTTATTTTTCCTTCTGTCAGTGAACTGGTTTTGTGCAATGGGAAATAAGGCAAAATTTGTTTTATTTCCAACCTTTGTTGGAAATAAAGCAAAATTCAGATTTTGGTCTTATTTCCCATTTAAAAGTGAAATAATGCAAATTTTGCGTTATTATCGTTTGTGTTATTTCACCACCTCCCGCCCCCCGCTACTTACTTGCTACTTACAAGAATCACTTAACAATAAACAAGACTGCTATGAACTTTTAGGAGTTGGGCATGGCGCCGCCCAGTTTATGACTAAAAGGTATATCCCGGTAATCGCTTTACCGATGTCTATCAAACTTAGTTCAGTTAAGTCTAACTCAGCATATTATCGAAAACGTTTGAAATACGGAAAAAACACCAGTGCTCATCATGCAAAGGTAGTTTAGAAAAAGTTGAAACGACGTTATTTTATACCTTTGCCGGGTATATAAAATTTGGTTTCGCCCGAACTTATACTTCTTTGCTTGTTCTTAATTTTTTCCACTTTGCTAAACATATTACATATTTCATTTTGCGCTAATCCTTTATAAGCAACAAAACTCCAAATATTAGAGTACCAAATTTCGCGCAAAGTTAAAGAAAATTATCTAAATTTTTATAAAAACATTTCATTTTGTAATTACCCTTTGTAGACAAATTTTGGGAAAGCAGTTTTGTTTGTTTTGATTTTTGGCATTTATTTTTGTTTATGCTCGTGTACGTTTTTTGTCACATAAAAAGCATGTTTGAGCACTCTTTGTATGGAGAAAATATGCAACACCTTTAACAAAATAAAACGATCAAAATTAAACGATCAGTAAGTTAGTGTTTTTCGTATTACGGATATACATACACATGCGTATGCAAAAGGCATGAACGATATTGTTTCACTTCGATGCCGATTTTCTGCCTATAAGTGTAGAATTTCAAACGTTTCGTTATCATTGGGTGGTACCCCATGATAAAAAGTATGTTCTCATAAAACTACAAGCCAACAGCTCATATGGACTTGGTTGTATAAAGTTTTGAGTTTTATGTTGGGAGAAAGAAAATACAATTCAGGTGTCAATCATTATTCTTGAGTGGAAAAAATAAAAATCGCAAGATAATCATTATACATAACTGGGCGAAAAAAATAAAACTGAAAAGTAATCCTTATGCTCAAGCAAAAATATAAAACTCAGAATCTGAGTATTATTCTTGAGTGAAATAATAAAAATCGCAAGATAATCATTATTCTTGGGTGAAAAAATAAAAATTGAAGGATAATCATTATTCTCGATCAAAAAACTTAAGATCAAGGGGTAATCATTATTCTTGAGCGAAAAAATAAAAATCATATATTAATTATTATTTATAATTTTTATTAGTAAAACTTGAAAAATAAAAATCATTGTAAATTACGGTAGGACATACAAAGACAGACATGTGCGTATACATAAAATTGCTGTACGACACTTACAACATGTTGATTTTTAAATTTAAATTTAAAAAATAATGATTATTTTCCATCCCTGTTTGTTTCAAATATTTAGGGTTGATGCATAAACATAAATAATAAATAACTATGAAATTTGAGCTTGATTAATACATTTTTAAAAACTTTACAGCACAAAAAGAAAAACACATCGATTTAATAGTTTTCCAAATATCTCGAGAATGGGGCGAGGAAAAAATTAGAAAAAAAATCACACATACACACATCAAAATTCTCTACGAAAAGAAATATAAACTTTTTTTGTCGTGAAATATTTTTCACGTTCAAAATTTTTTGATAAAAAGAATAGTTTTTGAAAATATGTCATCTCAAAAAAAATGAAAAAAATCACAATGGTAGCTCTGAGTATAGCGAAATATTTACGTATAGTGGCTGCGTTTCTTTATACATTCCGGATAATCCCATTTCACAGCCGGAATAAACAGAATGCGTTTGAAATATACGTCAACATATCATCAGGAACGTTCTAAAGAATAAATAAACAGAAAAGTTTATTCCAAACGTTCAGAATGAATAAAGAAATGCAGCCAGTATTATAGGGTGCACTCTACAATAATTTGAGCTATGAATTTTTTTGTTACACCGAAGTTGAGTAAAATGAATACATTACAAATATACAAATTTTATAAATTTTTTTCTAGATTTTTTTGGCTATGCAGTTTTATACCCCATTAAATTTTAATATAATAAAGTACAAGTTTTAAGCGATTGCAAAATTGACGTTAATGTTTTTTTTTTCTTTGAAAACGGTTTTGCGCGTTTTCTTCCGTAAGAAAAAAGCCGCCAGCATAAAAGACGTTAAAACTCAACGTAATTTTGCAGTAGCTTAAAACATGCACTTTTTTTAATTTATTTAATGGGCTACAAGGCTGCGTACTCAAAAACATTCTAAAAAAAATTAAAAAAATTTGTAATGTACTCATTTTACTCAACTTCGATGTAAAAAAAATTTATAACTAAAATTATTGTAGAGTGGACTCCGTAATACTGCACTTAAATATTGCGCAATACTCAGAGCTACCATTGTGATTTTGTTAAATTTTTTTTGAGATGCATATTTTCAAAAACTAATTTTTTATATAAAAAAATGTGTAGTGAAAAATGTTTCAAGAAAAATTTTTTAAAAATATTTGTTTTCATATGTGTGATTTTTTGAATTTTTTCCTCGCCCTGTTCTCGAGATATTTTCATTTCATTTCATTTTATTTAAATCAAACATACAACCATAGGTTAAATTACAATGTTTGAGTCTTAACACTAGAAAGCTTAAGGAAAATAATTAAAAAGAAGAAACAGTAGGGAAGGACAGAAAAAATACGAGGGACAGACATGGAGGTTACAGGTATACATCTGTAATACTCGTTTAACAAATAGCGTAATAATTCATTCTTAAGTTGCAGTGTGCGTTTTATGTTTTTAATTTTATGAGGCAGAGCATTCCAAAGACGGACAGCGAAAACAAAGAACTGTCGTTCTGTAACTAAGCAACTGAATTTCATATTAAGTATATTAAGTGATCGAGACGATTTAGTGAACTGAATCCGTTCTTTAAGATACTTGGGCTCCTGAGTTGTAATGATCTTATGAGGGAGTATAAGACATTTTAGTTTTAGTAAGTCATCAAACGGTACTGAACAAATTTGGGTGGCAAAAACAGAAATGTGATCACGACGTTTAATACAATAGACATACCTTGCGATGTTGTTATAGAGGACATTAAGTTTACCACGACACACACTGTCGCAACTAGCATACAGTTCACAGCCATAAAATAACGTTGGTATCAAAAAAGTTTTAGGTAAAAGCAGTCGAGTTCTCACTGGTGTAAAGTGTTGCGTAGTCCATAAAGACCGAAGCATGCCATAAACCTTGCCTATTGTATTGTAAATGTGGGTACTCCACGACAAAGTTCTATTAACAAAAAGACCCCTAAGTTCCTAGCAGTGTCCACAAATTTTATCACAGAGTTGTTGAGTTTTATTTCCATAAAGTCGTCAGTATTGAACGTCTTCTTATAAATAGCGATGCACTGGGATTTGTTTGGATTCAGGACTAAACCATTATCGCATGGCCACCTATTTACGAGTTCTAAGTCAGAATTCAGGTTAGTAATACAGTTATTAATGGACGCAAAAGGAAAGTTAACATATAATTGAACGTCATCTGCATAGATATGCACATCACTATGTTTTAAGACATTATGTAGGTCGTTAATGTACAACACAAACAACAATGGACCCAGAATTGAACCCTGGGGAACGCCCCGGGTTATAGGTAAACAGCTGGATGTTACGTTGCCAGCACTTACTACCTGTGAACGATCACTAATGTACGATTTCACTAAATTTAAGGCCGTTTGTGAGAAGTTAAATAAGTTTTTAAGTTTTAGACATAGGATTTCATGACTAACGGTATCAAAGGCTTTTGAATGGTCAAGAAGAGTTAGAAAGGTAACGTGATTGTTGTCGATGTTCTGTCTAATATCATCAGAAACTTTAATGAGTGCCGTCGTGCAACTCCTGTTAGACCTAAATCCAGATTGGTAAGGGTTAAGCAAGGAGTTGCGACTTAAGTAGAAATTTATCTGGCGGTGCATAATGCGTTCGAGGACTTTGGTCAGGAAGGGAAGTATCGCAATAGGCCTATAATCACCATTGGGTTTTTCAATTGGAACTATCTTAGCTCTTTTCCAGCAGAGTGGGAAATCCGAAGTTACTAAGATGGTATTCAGAGCAAAAGTTACGTAAGGTAGAATTTTAGGTAGAATGCACTTGAAGAACTTAGGATGAATACCATCAGTACCAGTAGCATTCGACTTAACGCTAAGAACAACTTCACAATCATCAACACTTTTAAAACAAAAACCAGAAGACGTAACATTATATATTGCAGCATTCAGCAGACAATTGCACACATTTTTTGTTAAGCTCATTCACATAAAAATTTTCCGACACATAATTGCTTTTGTTACCAATACCGATTTCATGAATACGTCTCCATGTCTTTTTAGAACCTATTGCAATGCTGAATTGATGTTCATAATATTTAAGCTTTTGCTGTTTTATGGCACTGGTAACTTCTCTTCTCTGAGCCTTGAAATCACTGTAGGTTGTTTCACACCTAGATCGCCTCCATTTACGATAAGCCGCGTTGCGCTTGTGAATCAGTTTCTTAATATATGTGGAAAACTATTAAATCGATTTGTTTTTGTTTTTGTTCTGTAAAGTTTTTAAAAATGCATTAATCAAGCTCAAATTTCATATTATTTATGTTTATGCATCAACCCTAAAAATTTGAAACAAATAAAACACAGGAAGTGTGAACCCCGTCCGTTTTGGTATGAAATGCCCCATATATATGTATTCTGGTTTGTTGATAACATTAACTATTATATATATACATTCATACATATATGCACGTGCATGTTTTTCAAGATACAAGGGTTTGTATGTTAGGTATTTGTTATATTTCAGACATCAATACTACATACATACATATTTTATGAAGCTAATTCAATGAGATTGTAATGATTAAATGCAAGAGTTTTTCTTGTTATTCACTAATAGATCCAGTTGAGTACTATATATTAGAGCTGGGATACTATCGATTGTACCGCCACTCGATAGTTTTCGAAACGATAGTTGAAAACATCGATAGTATCGATAGTACTATCATCGTGAGAGGTATTGAATTGAAATTATAAATTGCTTAAAAATTATATAATTAATACATTTATAAAATTTATAAATTACTTTGTAAGTTAAAGAGATTATATAAATTTGTTTAAATTTGAGTGCACCAAAAAGAACTTCTTATAATAATAAAATAAACTTATTTCATTTATGCGTCTGAATTATATATACATATATTTGTCCCTTTTGAAGTGCAAATAAGTGAAATTGGCTATACATATATAATAATACGTTTCTAATACTACAAAATGAAACAAAAGATATTCGTTTAAATTGACAACTTATACTTATAAAAGTTCAACTGAGATCAAATGCGGAGGTGCATATCAAAATCCGGACAAAGGAAGTTATTAACTGAGCTTTGTACCACGATTGTTTATTAGGAAAAATTGAAAAAGCAACAAAGTCTAAGCGGTAGAAGTTATAGCAGCTATTTCGGAGATCACCACATCTCATCAGACTTCTTTTTCGCTGCTGAAGTCTAGAAAAAAGAAGTCTGATGAGGAGATGTGAGAATCGATATTACTACCAGCTCTACTATATATACATGCATACTTATTTATAAGCGTAGATATTTAACCAAATGAAATAAAGAATATTTTTATGAAAGCAAAAACAACATATCTTATATACATATTTGAGTCAACAATTACATCTGTTGTTTACTTAACATATATGTATAGATATGTTATAGCTAAATTGTTATACGACCATCATAGCTTATTTAGCTAACTTAGTCTTTGCTAAATTGAATACAAACGTCTCCGGTAAGATAGATAAATACATAAATAAAACAAATATTGTAATTAGGGATGTTGCGAATGTGGAATTTTAGACATGGTTTGGGCTTATATCGAGCTAAATATGTATGTAGATATGGAAAATAAATTATTATTGTAAATGAAAAATAACACAGCCCTCTTCTGACACCCTAAATTCTAAATGCTCAATTTAAAGATTTCTTAACACTCGTTCATTTGATACCCATATTTTAAAATTTCATGTAACTTATGTATAGTTAAACTAAATACGACTTTCAGAACAGGCAGCAACCCTCTTAAAAGATATTTTCGAACTAAAATTACCTTAAAAATTTTTTGTCTGACGTAGTTATAAATACTTAAAGTAACTGATGAATTAAGTTGAAATTTATTTTTTAAACACGTGACAACACTCTTAAATATAGTTCTGAAATAAAGGATTTTAAACCCATTTCCATTGATAACATCGCTTAGTAATTCGTTTCATTTATTAAATAGTTTTAATTTAAACTGGGACCGCCCTCAAACATATCAAAAATATTATAAATTGTCAAATTAAATATTTCTTAAATCTCTTTCATTTGACATCCATCTTTAATATTTTATATAACCTTTTTATAAAATAATTTTATTCGACTTCTCAAATAGGTGGCAACCCACTTCAAAATATTTCCAAACTACTACCTCTTTTGTCTGACACCCATATCGTGATACCTTATTCACTTACCAAATTTCTTTAATTAAAATTGGATTAAATTATTTCAACACGTGGCAACCCACCTACACGTAGTTAAGACATAAAGCATTTTCAAACCCATTTGGGTTGATACCCATATTGTAACAATTGATTTAGCTTTTTAAATAATTTGAGCTTAGTTTTTAACAGGCGGCAACTCTTTTCGAAAAAGTAAAACCTTACTGAACATCCATACCCTTAGCCCTTTAATATGATACCTCACTTTTGAAAATCGAACGAATGATATGAATCTGAGGGCATTGGTTATTAAATAACTTGAGTCTGATTATTTAACAGGTGGCAACTCCTTTCGAAAAAATAAAGCCAGTTTGTACATCTACAGGCCAAGTGCTTTAATTTGACACCCCATTTTTGAGGATCGAACGAACGGTATTATATATATAGAAATTATTAAAAAGACAATGTTCTACGTAGGTCAAAGGTCAAGTAGAAGTGGGAACTTGTATGACTGCCCATTGACAGCTTGGTTATTTAGCTTAAGAAATAATATGTTTAGAAACACTTTTTTCAAAGTCGATATATATGAAATTTGACCAGTTTTGTTACACAAATACTCCCATGTGCGGCGCCCGGGTAACACGACCACAGGCAAAAAATATTGGCTACAATCTGCGATTTTGTTTACCAGATATGCGTTTTATTGGTGAACTTGCACAACATTCGCATTCGCAAAAGCTCCGCATTGATTATTGCGAATGCGAAAGCGAATGCGAATGTTCAAATTAATGCGGAAGCTCCGCGGTTGCGAATGCGAATATTCGCAACAACCCTGATTGTAATTATATTAAGGGTATAAAGGAAAAACATTTATTTACGCATGTTTCACCGACGTTAAATTAAATGCTCACTAGTAAGAAAACACCGGTAGACCTCAATGGTTTTTGTTAGCAAATTAAAGCAATAACATTTACTAATAACATATTGCGCATATGTACATAGGTATTTATTAAGATAGAAATTTATAAACAAATGAAAAATTTTAACCTCGGGCTAAACTGAACTTTATGTACATATGTATTGTATATACTGGACCGCCCTTAACCAATTAGGCGCCTAGGGCGAAATAAAAAATGATTTTATTTGAATTCTGTGCCCTATTTTTATTGAAACAATACAAACATGTATTAACAGTTATTAATACCACTGTACGGCAAAATCAACTTTTTTCTGGGTATTGGACCAAACCAAGTTTTTTTTAAGAGATTGAGTCATAGGTAAAAAAGCGATTTTTCTTCATTTTTCGAAGTTAGCCACCGATATCGAGATATGGGCCTTCGAAGTTCGAAATAGGACCTTTGGTAAAAAATTATATTTAATTATTGCATGTAAATAACTAAAAATCTAAAAATATAGACGTAGTACTCCTTTTTCTCTTATTAAAATGGTATATAACTTTTTTTGTGCAAACTTATATTACAGGTGCTATAAGGGGTTCAGGTCTTCGAAAAACTAAATTCCTTATATTTCAAACAACTTTGAACAGATTTTTAAAAAATTTACATCGTTGTAAAAGTGATTTCTTACAATATGCATATTTGTATACTTCGAATATAAAAATTAAAAAAAAAACACAATTTAATTGAAAAAATGCCTTTTTTTATAAAAAAAATATATTTGAAACATATATGTAATACTTCTATATTGCTAGTACAATATGATCACAATGAGCGCGTTTCTAAGACGCAACTGTTTACCTCAACAGTTGCTGAAATGCTGTCAAGTGTTGAGTTGTTAAATAAAACAGCACAAAAAAAAAAATTAAGCCAAAAATATGGATAGCACAGGATTTATAATGGAGTTTTTCTTATTTTATTTTTAATATATGTATTTGTACGTGCATTTTATTTTATTAACAGCCAGTTTCGCCAGCAATTTACAGACAAATTATTTTTTTATTTGAATTTTCTATGAAAACTGACGGAAGGGAAACATCATTTTTGACTTATATAAATTGTTGACATCATGTAGCGAAATAATTTTATGATGAAAAAAATGGCGTAAAGTTGCCAACCGTTGAGCTGAGCGGAACTACTCAACTGTGCGTTTCTGAAACAAACACTCAACAGTTTAGCAACAGCTACGTCTTAGAAACGCGCCCAATGTGTTTTCAATTCGAAATCAAAGAAAGACAGCCTATGAAAATTTTTGTGATTGTAGATGGGCGGTTCAGAGAATTAAACAAACAAATAAAAATTTTACGGTCTCATGTTTCCTTCAAACCGCAGTTGACTCAAACGAATTTTGTTCAAAATTAGACTGTCTTAGACTGTCTTTGCACCTGTGCGGAGTTGACTTGACAAATTGAAGAACGCATGGACGTATTTACTGCTATCACCGCTAAAAGTGTAAATAAATTCTCGGCATACACCCTAAAGTCCAAACATACGCCACAAAAGAAAATTAAATGACCAATTTCTCATTTTCGGGGCGCTTCGGAATCGAAGAATTAAACTTTGCGCCTATTTTCTTATTCTGAATCGGCATTTCGTCGAAAATTTGCTTTCATTTTCTAAATATTTACTCTCTGTCAGAGTTTTGTTCATCTAGACCCTAGTCCTAGAGTATTTCTGCTTCAAGAAGTTTTGAAAACAAAAAATCCTAAATTTTTTGCGGTTAGGGCTCGATATGTCGACTTTTTTCGAAGCTCTTCGTTTTTTTGATATCCGAAAAAT
Organism: Rhagoletis zephyria; assembly: GCF_001687245.7. Taxonomy (NCBI): domain Eukaryota; kingdom Metazoa; phylum Arthropoda; class Insecta; order Diptera; family Tephritidae; genus Rhagoletis; species Rhagoletis zephyria. The sequence continues at coordinate 19,562 of NW_016157885.1, forward strand.
TGGAAAATAGGAGGTGTTTTTCCTAACTAATGGCGTTTTCTTTTCTACCGTAATATTTTGCCTTCTCAGTGCCCTCTACGCACAAATACTAAGGAGGGGGCATTGAAAAGGCAACAGTATTTGTAGAAAAGAAATCGCCATAAGACAAAACTTATTTACAAATGAAGCTGTGTGGCATATGATAGTTGACCGAATCCAATAAAGCACGCTATTCGTTTCTGTTCTGGGCTTATTGACTCCAACTGGAAATGCCAACTGATGCCAAGTCCTTTTGTAACTGGTACCTTTATCCTCTGCCACCACATCGGCTGCAGTGTTTCTCATAGATATACAAATATTGTATTTTTTGTTAATTTTTCATGTGAATTATTTTTCAATAAGAATTTTGGAATTTTGAAAAGTAAAAATGTCAGTTTGAGTACATTCTCTTATCGGATCTCTCTTTCTTTTTTGAATATATCGACACTCTGATGTTGGGGAACGTACTTTGAATATTAATAATTGAATGGCTTTTGCCTACATCTTACAATTATTTTTTCTCAAATTACTGACATTGAAAAAGCGTTTTGCTTACGAGACAACGAGTTAGATACTCTATAGCGAATTGTTAGCCTTTCAAGTTTTTGCGCGGTTAAAAAAAGTAATTTAAGCCATGTGATAATATGGATGAAGCTTTTAAATAATGATGCATTTCCACAGTTTGAATAAATATGTAATTTTATTTATTCAATACCACACTCAAACAAAGCATCTGAGAGGATCTTAAGTATAAAGTTTGCTGCCTGACGCAAAGAGAGAAACCGACTTCTAATTAAAATTGTTGAAAGTGAACTCCAAATTAAAAGTAATTTTAAAATGAATTGTAAAGAAATCATTGACTATTTACAGTGAAAGTGTAAATGATCTTATTAAAGTTATTCAAAAATTTAATAAATATTAAATAATTTATTGGCTCCTGTTTACAATGATAATATAAAGGTATTTTAGACTAAATGTGTACACTCATGTTAAAATGAATAATATTTTTATTTTTTATGAACTACATTTTAGGCATATATCAAATTATTTTCTGTTACTTACATTCATAATTTTACTTTGAATAAAAGTGTACTGAAAAGTACTAGATTCTTATAGCATGAAAAAGTCTAAGGTACTGATTTCACGCAAAAAAATGTGGCTGCCCTAGTAGTATGTATGTTTGTGTAGATTTTTAAGTAAGATCTAAATACCTATGTAAATACATACACGTGTATGGTTAAAAACTGATTTATAAAAATTTTAATCATTTAAGACAATCTGTATTTTCTGTTTTCAGGTCAGTATGTTCTTATCTAGGCGTTCTACATTAGTTTCTCTGTAAGGCATTCTTTGTTCACTTCTCCGGATTCTGTTCCATGCGTTCTCCCTTCGTTCGAAGGTAATCCTACGGGTGAGGGCTTACGGCCAATGACATGCCCATGTTAAAATAATGCCTTCTAGAAGCGAAAGGGTAAGCGATTCCTATCGCCTAATTCGATTCCATTTTAATTTCTGTGGTAATCACGTTTTTTGCTGGGTAAGAAGGTTATTGATAACGTTAGCGGTTCTAGAGCAGAGGTGGCCAAAATTCACACAATCATATATTTCAATTTTGCTATACAATGAGAGAATGAAGAGAATAAGTCGCTCACATGTCTGATGCAAACCGTGTTGTCAACAATTTCGAGTTGCAAATTATAAGAAAAAGGGATTTTTTTTAATTTTGTAAATAGTGTGAAAGGTAGATATAATGCGGCGTATTCTTGTTTTCGTACGAATCGAAAATCATGAAATTTTCCTATCATTTTCTATACAAACATTTCACATTTTCGATTCATACGAAAACAAGAATATGCCTCAATATTAAAGAATTAACCTTTTGATATAATTTAATTCACTTTTATTGCTTGCTTAGATTTTTTATTATAATTAAAATTAAAACTGAAGCAAATATTTGAGCTAATTTGTATTAAACTTCTTATTTTTAATTAAAATAAAAGGGATTTTTAGCATTATTTTAAATTCATCTTTTTATTTATGTGCATATGTACGTAATAATTAATTCAATATTTGGGAATAAGGGGAAATGGCGCTTAACAAAAAAGTTTGTCGTCGTGCGATTTCTACATCCGAATCCATATTAAACATTTTTACCATGTCTTGCAGCGACTTGATTGCTTGAAAGTTTCGCACGATCACAGCAAAACCATAATCGTCGGCATCACTGATTCATAGAGTATGCTTATTTATGTGTGAAAGCAGCGCAGTTGTTCTCGTGTACGTGAAAAATCAGAAGAGAAAAATTTGGCACGCGTGCCTATTAAATGGCCACCCTTGGTCTAAAGGTCAGCGATATGAGAAATTCAGTTTGTATGGGAGGTACTACGCCCTCTTTTCCAATACCTGCAGAGATATGAGAAATTCGGTTTTTTTAATGCCTAAAAGTCTGATTATGCATACTTCGCATAACTTCGCACAACCATCTGTACCAGTGCAATAAAAATGTAACTTAAGAAAATGTGAAGCAAAATCTAAACTCAACAGATCGCTTAGTTTTTAAAAGCTCTGCTAATTTATGGGTAACGGAATAAATACGAAGTACATACGAAATTACAGTTTGAAGTTTATGCGAAGTTATGCGAAGTATGAATAATCAGACCATAACTCTTCTGCCCCAAGGTTTAGTTCCCCAGCGTAATTGGTTTTAGAAATATATTGGTTTTCGCATTTTAGTCAACATTTTAGGAATCAGGACTATCACATAATCTATCGTAGGCTCGATTTTCGTGAAATCTACGATATCACTGAATCCGAATAGCTACGAGCTATTCGAAATTCGTAGAGAGCCTCTATTGAATCCGTTCGTAATGGAGACTCGTACAGATACTCTACGGCGAGTTTATACTGTCGGAACAAAATGTAAAATGGCTAAATCTTAAAAATAATGCAAAAAAGCTGCCTTATTATTAGTAATAAATATATATTATACTCCAAATTTGTAATAGTTAGTTTGATATAATTCCGTATATAAACCAGAATGCAGCTCTCAAGAAAACCGATAAGAAAATAATTGCCATTATTTCGTGTGTGTGTCCAAGGAATTTTGACATCTGATACTTCACAAGCCTGTTGCCTCACTCTTTCCTCAAGAAGGGAAAGGGCATATATTTCTGTTGCAAGCAAGGGTTGCCTTGTGCTCTTTTTTCACAAAAAACTTTAGAAAACCGTAGTAGAAATACCAACTACATACATGAGACATCCTTTTTCATATTAGACACGAAATTTGGTGTCACACTTTCGATTGGCTTCACATTTTTTTATGGGTTCTAAACATGAAATAAGCTAACACTTGTTTGAGGAATTTTTTTTCGCTTTTTTCTTTGAAGATATGATCTGTCAAAGTTTGCATTTTTTCGTGATTCTGACTAATCATGTACGTCTTCAAATCGCTATATCTCGGGTTCTGCTCATCGTAGAAACTTCATCTTAACATCATTTTGAAGATAAAGAAACGGGCTTTCTGATGGTCATGATTGTCCTAAAGTTAACTTAGCTATTAACAGTTGAACTTTTTAAGTTGATTTGCATAGTGAAGACCAGTAAATTTGGGATCTAAAATTATACCATCGTAATCCTTGTTTAATTCTCTATAAAAAACGTGGTTAAAAAAAGAGGGGGTTTTCAAGAACTATATTTAAAATATTTTTCTTTATGACGAGATGTTTTATTTTGTGATTCCGATAGAATACCTACCCAGGTATAATATTTGTACGGCAAGATTTTCATTTATGGCGAAAAACCCCTAAAAAGAGCATGGCAATTGTAGGATTAAAGTTTGCAAAACGCAGATTTTATTGAGGATTTCGGCAGAATATCGCTTCGTTAACAACATTTGTTCCACAACTTTTTCAATCAAAGAATATTCTAAAAATAGGCGTGGCTATATTAAAACCAAAGTTTAGAAATTTAGACTCTTTTGTGGATTTTGCCATAATATCTTATATATAGAAATGTTGAGCCCGTTTCCTAGCTTTAAAATGACGTTAAGATGACGTCTCTACGATGAGCAGAACCCTAGATATAACGATTTGAAGACGCACATGATTAGTCAGAATCACGAAAAAATGCAAACATTGACAGATCATATCTTCAAAGAAAAAAGCGAAAAAAAATTCCCCAAACACGTGTTAGCTTATTTCATGTTTATAACCCGTAAAAGATGTGAAGCCAATCGAAAGTGTGANAGAAACGGGCTTTCTGATGGTCATGATTGTCCTAAAGTTAACTTAGCTATTAACAGTTGAACTTTTTAAGTTGATTTGCATAGTGAAGACCAGTAAATTTGGGATCTAAAATTATACCATCGTAATCCTTGTTTAATTCTCTATAAAAAACGTGGTTAAAAAAAGAGGGGGTTTTCAAGAACTATATTTAAAATATTTTTCTTTATGACGAGATGTTTTATTTTGTGATTCCGATAGAATACCTACCCAGGTATAATATTTGTACGGCAAGATTTTCATTTATGGCGAAAAACCCCTAAAAAGAGCATGGCAATTGTAGGATTAAAGTTTGCAAAACGCAGATTTTATTGAGGATTTCGGCAGAATATCGCTTCGTTAACAACATTTGTTCCACAACTTTTTCAATCAAAGAATATTCTAAAAATAGGCGTGGCTATATTAAAACCAAAGTTTAGAAATTTAGACTCTTTTGTGGATTTTGCCATAATATCTTATATATAGAAATGTTGAGCCCGTTTCCTAGCTTTAAAATGACGTTAAGATGACGTCTCTACGATGAGCAGAACCCTAGATATAACGATTTGAAGACGCACATGATTAGTCAGAATCACGAAAAAATGCAAACATTGACAGATCATATCTCTGAAGAAAAAAAAGAAGAAACAAATTCCTCGAACACGTGTTAGCTTATTTCATGTATAGACCCCACAAAAAAAAATTTGAAGCGAATCGGAGACATGACATAATTTTTTTACGAAATCCGTCCGACTTAAAAAAGAATGGCTCACATATGTTCATACCCAGCCAGCAAAGAAACGTAAATTTTGCCGACATTGCAGTTTAGTTCAATTTTCCGTATCCGAAAGCGCATACAAAAAACTCCTACAGTTATCACCAATTTTCGTATCCGGAAAACGTTCGAAAAAGATGATGTCATTTGAAAGCAATAATTGTATTTTATTTGCTCAAGCTAAACATTTGAAAGCATGCATGAGTAGTCGGCGGTGGCTGAGCATGCAGAGGAGCGTGCCGCTGTTTGTTAGCTTCCAGAAGGTGACGGGTTCGAATTCCGTCAGGCGCTTCATAATTGTATTTTATTTCTTTTGAACGATGAAAAAGTATCTGTGAAAAGGAAAGTGTACTGAACGAAAAATTAAATCAGACAAATTTCAGAAAAAACAGCCGAAAACGTATCCTTTCCACCACCATTTTCCGTACTTTTCTGTACATACGTTTCTGCCGCACACTTTAGTGGGAAAACGGAGCGGAACGGACATAAATCCGCACTTCAACCACTTTTTTGTCCTTTTTCGGATCGCTTTTCGGATTTTTTCCTGGCAAGGTACATATGTACTAGGAATGTTAATTTTTCAGCTTTTTCCGATCACGAGATTTTCGGGATGTCGTTATCACAATCTCAGGATCCCGGGATTAGCCCCGGGATTTAGATATTTATTACTTTTCAACAACATAAATTGAAAAAATTGCTTCTATATTGTTTGAGAAGCTCTCCTACCATAAAATAAATAATAAATAAATGGGTTTGAAACCTACTTTTTTATTTAAAGTGGCGTTTTTATTTTTTCTCTCTGACGTCAGGATTTATTATTGAAGGACTTTGTAATTTCAAAGATATGCTTAATTCCAAAAATTATTTAAAAAATTCAATGCAGTGTAGAATAAAAATATGGGTACCAAATGCAAGAGGAAATATCTTTAGAATTAAAAAAAAAATTAAAATTGTTTGGAGTTTATATAAAATTCAAATTGACGAGTAAAACATGGTAAATGGGCTTGGACCAGTTAAATGAACAAAACGTGTTTATAAACAAGTTAAAGCGCATGCAACTGTTGTTGGAAAATTTAACCAGTTCAATTATTTAACTCGTTTGAAAACCAGTTCAGCGCAGAGTTGTATCAGAAAGTTTTCTGCCTCAGCCAATAAGAAAGAGCCAAAAGCTTTCATTTGACAGGCCAACGTTAAAAAAATTATATTCTCAAAAATATTAAAAATTGTCAAAAAATATCAAAATTGTATGCATCGCTGCCTGTCAAAAAAGAGGCCAAGGCGGTAATTAGTTACTTCCCATCAGGTCTCATCGTACGCAGAGATAAATAGTGCATACGAACTAAATATTTTGAAGTCTCTAAGTAATCCTAATACGTTAATATCATGAAACAGACATTCTTACAAAACAAATTGAAACAAAAAACTTGATTTTGAATACTTTTTTTTTAATTTTTATTGGAAATCAAAGAACGGTCAAAGTTAACTCTAAATGTTCAATGTGGACGATTGTGTTTTACAAAAAGCTCTTTTGCATGTAACAAGTTAAATGAAAATAATACTTTCCAGACATTCTGCACCAAAAACTTGAATCTGCTTAAATTCTACAGGATTTCCTTTTTAATTTGATACCCATACTTCTTCTGTAAGTACATATCTCTGAATTTTTTAAATCATTTTTAAATTACTGACATCAGAGTGAAAAACTAAAATCGCAATTTTACTATATTTGGCCCATGGTCTCGCGAATATATTGATATTTGTGTTTAAAATTTACTATCGCGCGGTGTTATATGTATAATGAGCTAGACATTTATAAAAAAACATTAATTATTAAATAAAAAAAGAAATATACCCAATACTGGTAGGGTTGCCCGATTTTTTATGTTCGAAATCAGTACGTTATACTTTTTCATGCCAAAAAAATCAGTACTTTTCAGTACACCTTTATTCAAAGCAAAATTGTAAATGTAAGCAACAGATAATACTTTAAACCGCCGGAGTACTTGTTTTTAACAATATTTTGGTATATAAATAAAATATAGTTCATAAAAAAAAGGTGTTATTCATTTTAACATGAGTGTACACGTCATTGTACACAGAAACCGATAAATTATTTTATATGTATGACATTTTTGAATAACAATAATGAGATCATTTCCATCTTCAGGGTTTCCTTACACACGCCCATTTTTCCTGTTACGATTCGAGCCCAGATACCATATACTACATATTTCTATGTCCAGGTGTCATACGACCTATGCGCAGGATAACGCAGTGCCTCAGTTATCCGAGGACCGCCGAAGCCATGGTACAATAAAAACAGGTAGAAGCCAATTTGACGTCAAACCTACAAAGTCAAAGTTTTCGGGAGAGTAAAAGGAAAAATGGGCGTGTTTTGTATTCTGTATATTTAGATGTGCAAGGTAAATTTGTATTAGGAAGTATTGCCGCTCGAATTAGGAGCAAAAGCGCTGCCACCCGTCCCCACATCTGCGGGTGAACAGCTTGAGATGTTGCGTGAGTGCAAATCGATCGTCTCCATCAGCGACGAACTTTATATTATACAATTTAAGTAAATATGTGTGATTTTCCTAACTAATAACTTTAAAGGCAACTATGGAGGACATGTTGTAGTTATCAGAAGTTACCCTTTTTTATTAGAAAACGATCTCGTACTCCTTGCTGTTACTCTATCGCTCGTTTGATTTTTTTCGACAGTTCTACTAGATGTAGTCCGAGAAATACGGGATTGAATCTATGATCTTAAAGCATTTGATTGCAATGCATCAAAACAAAAAAATTGAAGTTTTTGAATTTCGGTATCTATTTTATATGCATTTTGATTGCCTCCTATGGGACTTCTTGATATGTAGTGCCAACTGGCGAACATTGAACGTAAGCTTTCCGGGGCACCGAAATTGCGTATATGCAAACTGTGCATTTAGACATTATTTCGGTTTCAACCGAAACTGTGCATGTATGCTTTATTTCGGTTTTTACCATATGCATTATTTCGGTTTTAAACCGAAACTGTGCATGTATGCATTACTTCGTTTTTTTTCATATGCATTATTTCGCTTTTAAAACGAAAGTATGCATATGCATAATTTCGGTATTTTCTCATATGCATTATTTCGGTTTTCAACCGAAACTGTGCATGTATGCATTACTTCGGGTTTTTCATATGCATTATTTCGGTTTTCAACCGAAACTGTGCATGTATGCATTACTTCGGGTTTTTCATATGCATTATTTCGGTTTTCAACCGAAACTGTGCATGCATGCATTATTTCGGTTTTTGTTATATGCATTATTTCGGTTTTCAACCGAAACTGTGCATGTATGCATACCTTCGTCTTTCACATATGCATTATTTCGGTTTTCATCCGAAACTGTGCATGTATGCTTTATTTCGGTTTTTGCCATATGCATTATTTCGGTTTTGAACTGAAATTGTGCATGCATGCATTATTTCGGTTTTTTTATATGCATTATTTCGGTTTTATAACGAAAGTGTGCATAATGGATAATTTCGTTTTTTCTAATATGAATTATTTACTTCTACTTAGTAAGGGTTTTAATCCCTAAGCGCGGCTGAAAGCCGCCTACGCAGAGAAAAGTTCTGCGCAAAAATACGTCCGCCCTTCTTTTCCGGCAATACAGAAAGGAGAATTCTACTTAGTAAGGGTTATAATCCCTAAGCGCGGCCGAAGGCCGCCTACGCAGAGAGAAGTTCTGCGCAAAAATACTTCCGCCCTTCTTTTCCGGCAACACAGAAAGGAGAATTCTACTTAGTAAGAGTTAAAATCCCTAAGCGCGGCCGAATGCCGCCTCGGTTCCCTTTTCCGGCAACACAGAAAGGAGAATTTTACTTAGTATGGGTTATAATCCCTAAGCGCGGCCGAAGGCCGCCTACTCAGAAAGAAGTTCGTTTTCATGTATGCACTGTTTCGGTTTTTGTCATATGCAGTGTTGCCAACTTTTAATTTTCAAAAAGCACCAAAAACTTGGAAAAAAGGCGTTTTACCAAACTAAAAGCACCAACTTTTTTAATCAAAGGATGCTTTTTCCATAACAGTTTGTATTTAACAAAAGCAAAAAATTAACAATATTTACAAGAATACATACATAAATCAATACACAAAACGTTTTCGCTCATAACGATTGAATAGCCTCTATACATGCTATGATGACTTATGCTTACGACGTATTACCAAAGTACTATTAAAACTACTATATCTCGAGAAAGAAATATCGAATCGCAACACACGAAAATAATGACCTAAGTAGAAATGACCAAAAAATTTGATTTCACCAAGCACCAAGAAACGATGTGTTTTACTCAGGTGGTAAAAAAAAAATCAAAACATTAGAAAAGAAAAAAAAGAAATACTTAACTTACCTGCGTACTAGCATTTTCAACGCGACTAGAATTCAACAAGGTGGGTTTGCAACTTCAGCTTTTTATCAATCATGGTTGTATTTTACTGCATGTAAATTTGTATATTCTTGTAAATTCCGCATCTTCATGAGATACCGCAGCTTATAATATTTCAAGTTATTTCAGGTGTTAACTATCTCGGAGTAATATTAGTTAAAAAAAGCACTAAAAAGGCACTAGGCACTAAGTAATTTTTTTTGCGTTTTAATTTTCAAAAAGCACTAAATCTAGTGCTTTAAGCACCAAGTTGGCAACTATGGTCATATGCATTACTTCGGTTTTGAGTCGAAACTGTGCATGTATGCATTACTTCGGTTTTTGTCATATGCATTATTTCGGTTTTGAACCGAAACTGTGCATGTATGCATTACTTCGTTTTTCTCATATGCGTTATTTCGGGTTTCAAACGAAAGTGTGCATGCATGCATTATTTCGGTTTTTTCATATGCATTATTTCGGTTTTTTTCGTATGAATTATTTCGGGTTTTTTCATATGCATTATTTCGTATGCACAGTTTCCATATGCACAATTTCAGGGTGCCAGCTTTCCTTTCCCCTTCTATGACGGCACCTTTTTGTGCAAATTGCAAAATTTCTCTTCGTTAACCTTTTTGGGTTTCCTCTCATTTTAGAGATGATTTTCGCTTACGCTCTTGATTTGGTGGTGGCTAGTTTTGTTATCGTTTTAGTCCTCGTATCTCAATATTTCAGTTAACGCTCGAAAAAATAAGAATTATTAATGAAATAAATTGTTTTCCGCCACTTTTCTTTAAAACCGTTAAATATAACAGATGAAAGACAGCCTTGTAGACCATTAAATTTTAGTGTAATAAGTGCACGATTGAAGTAGCAAGGTTTTACCGTTGATTTTGACTATTTCTTTTTGTTGACGAAACCTTCATTAAAAAAATGCCAAAAATCAGCGGTAAGCCGTGGCTATTTCAGAATTGCACTTAATATAAAAAAGTTGAATGGGCTTTATGGTTTTTTTATTTGTTATGTTTAAATGTTTATTAAAAAGAAAGTAGCGGGAACAATTTTTTATCTCGCTTTTATTAGCTTGGGATCAGGGCTGCCAACTTAACTTAACCATGAAGTGCCATATTGAGCATAAAAAAGTGCCAAAATATGCCAGATAGAAAAATAAAAGTGCCAAATAAGGTGCCATTCTTTTTAATTCTTCCCATTTAGCATTAAAATTGGAAACACATCACCAAGACAAAAATCCAATGCAAAAGATAAAAAAATATGAAAATAAAATTATAGTTTAAAAAACTAAAAACTCGCTTTTATTATAATGTGAACTAAAAAGTAAAAAATAATTGTAGGAAATACAGATTTCGCTTAAGAGAAATAGGAAGTTCCCAAACTTTATTTGATTAAACTTTTAAATCCAACCTAAAATAGGATTAAAGTGATTGACAATAAAATTAATTACCGGAAAACAAAAAGTGGGGCGCTTCTTAGATTTTATAGTGCTGCTATTGGCAATATTCAATATTGCTAAACTGAAATTGAAAAGTTCAAAACAGTTGATATCAAACACCCCACGTTTTGTTTTCCGGTAAAATTAATTTTATTGTCAATTACTTGAATCGTATTTTAAGTTGGTTTTAAAGGTTAGGGAACCTCGTATTCCTCTTAAACTAAATCTGTATTTCTATAAATTATTTTTTACTTTTTAGTTCACATTGTAATAAAAGCGAGTTTTTAGTTTTTTAACCTATAATTTTATTATCATTAAAAATTCTTATTTGTGCGGGCGCTAACTGAAAAAGAACGTAGCGTGCTGAAATTTTCCACTACAATTTTTTTTGTTACCGACAACAAAATTTTGAATGGTACGAAAAGAAAAATATAGGTGGTAGTTTTATTTGTCTAATACATTTTTTGGGTGGCCCAAAATTTTTCCCTCCAGCCACCCCCATATCTGAAGAATATCAAAAATAAGGAGACGCGTATTTTTTGAGTGTTTCAATAACACTCTTTGCTAAATAGGGTTGCCAGATATTTCAAAATTTTAAATTATTAAAAGTCAATAAAGTATTTAAGTTTCTTCATCAAAACTAAAAGCGTTTGAAGATATTTAAAAGTAGTTTTGAACTGGTTTTCCACCTTTCTAAAAAAAATAGAACAATGATTATTCAAAATTTAAGCTTATTTAATAACGCAATATGGGTATCACACGAAAGGTGTACGCATAACATTTGGACTAAAATGTTTTTAAATAGGGTTGCCACCCATCTGTTAATTAAGTTAAGTGAAATTATGCAATATGCGTTTTTGCACATTCGATAGTTTGACATGGTAGCGACGATATCGTCAAACTATCGCATATGAAAATGGGTATTTTTCAGGAGAGCAAAAAGATGGCTGCAAAAAATGTTGCAAGTAGGAAAAAGTGTGGGTTTCGACATCTTGTTAAACCCAGTGTCCTCTGCTACCAATTTGACGATTTGCCAACTTGCGTATCATTCTAAAAGCATGCGCAAGGTATCGTAATTTAATTTTTTTAGATACGTACCGACTCTGTCCAGAAATATGTAGGGGTTAAAAATTTATTTTAGCACATTTTGTTTGAAACTCATATTTTACTTAACCGCATGTAGCATGATTTAATAAATTTTTTATTATAGATAAATGGCAACGCTATCCCAAAATATATGTGAATTAAAGTATGTACTTTCAAAAACTTTACTGGGAGTGCATAAACCTTCCACTTGATAACCATATTGTGGTATTAAGTAAGCTTAAGTTTTTAATAACAGTTGTTGTATTTTTTAGAAAAGTGGCAACCCCGTACAAATATGTTTTAAGTCTACTCAAGCGCTTCTAGTTTTGATGAAGAAACTTAACTATTTTATTGAGCCTTTAAATAATTTTAAATTCCCAAATATCTGGCAACCCTATTTTTACAAAATTTTTTACCACATACACACATAAATATTCGAGTAGAATGAAAAAAATAAAATAAACACGTCCAATGAGCTATTCGTGCATGATGTGGCCATGAAAAAATAAAATAACGAATTTTTGTATATAACAGATAGGATCATCGGTTATTAAAAACTACTTAGTAGAATTTTTAAGTTAAATAAGCATCATAGTGTTATTTTTTGAAGACTTCTGAAGCGAAATAGTCTTATACGATCAAAAAATAATTATATTTAAGTATTTAATAGCGATTCTACGAAAAAATATATTTTCCCCATGTAAAATACATGGGAAATTTCAAAGCCCCGGTGGCACGGGTAAACATTAACCGATAAGAAAATAAAAAAATACGTTCTCCTTATTTTTGATATTCTTCAGTTCTGGGGGTTGGCAGCAGGAAAAATTGAAAAAAAAAAATGATTTTCCTATGTATTTTTGGGCCACCCTAATGTACATATACAAGTCCAAAGGGGAAACAACCCAGTGAAAATGGGAATCCATTACCGTTTTCTACCAAGAAAAGATTAACAACTACATCGCGAGCGGATGATGTGTAGTTTTGAAGCAAAAAACAAAACAAAAAGTTTGAAAACTAACTCATGGAATGGATACGTATTCGACAGCCGTGTTGTTGGTCACGGGTTCAAAACTTGTGGCACGGACTTTATTTTTTTAAATTTTTATTTAAGAATTCTATTTATAGCTTCTATTTATAGTTTCGTAAAGCGATATGCGACACACAGTGTTACCGCTGAAAATTTTTCGAAAGTTGCAAAAAAAGTGTCACAGCCAAAAAAAGTGTCTTCAAGCCATTCAAATTGTTTATACCATGTATGCATGTAAATACTTTCATTATTTTACCTTTCGAAACTTATTAGGGAAAATCGACTCCAACGTTAGTATTAGCTTTTTTTAAAGGAAAATATGCCAAAAACCTGCTTAGAGTAGACTTTATTTCATCTATGACTATGGGGCATAATAAATTGTTAATGGAGATCATCATTTTCTATCAAAAATAGTTTGTTTCTCTTAAAATAATAACCTATTGATGAAGGATATATTAAAAAGACGCAATGTGCATATTTTCAATTTAGTACGAAAAAAATTGCAGTTAAAAAAGTACTAAGTAATCATTAAATAAATAATAAATTTAACACAAATAAATTGGGGGAAATGCTAAGCTCCAAAAGCGGTGCATTAACTCATGCTACTTTTGGACATTTATTCGGAAAATGTTTGACATAACAAAAAGGTTGAAATCAGGCAAAATCTGGCCAGAGGTGTAATTTTTAAGTGCTTTTGAAAAGTAAATACTAAAAGCATTTTTAAACACGTAAGAAAAATGTAATTTATGAAGGAATTGTCAAAATGTGTATATAGAATTTTTAATTAAAGAAAAGGGGCAAAAGTCGCATGATTTTTTGGAAAAGTTTCAAAATAAGCCTATTTTTAGAAATCCGGTATCAGGGGGCATCGATATCCAAAAAGTGTCTATTTTACACTTTAGTCGCACAACGGTAACACTGGTTACACATTACTTGCGTATGACAACGCTGTAGAGAAATTCTTACATCTTTTCGTACGTAGGGTAGGGGCTATCCAGTACGTTTTGCATTCCCAAACATTACCTTTTCCCACTGGGATATTGAGGATATGCATATCGAATTTCGCAAAAAAAATCTGGCACACTTCAATACACATATCGCACATTTGCTGCAAGAGTGTCATAATCCAAAAAAAATGACCGCTACCTGTTGTTCTATGTTGTGTAAAAATTTCATAGCTGTACCGATTAGCAGTAGTTTACTAGAACAAAATATGTATTCTTTTTACTGTGAGTGTATGTAAATTCAAAACTTTAAAGCTGTTTTTCTCAAGTTTTTGATTTTTTTGGATTAAGACACTCTTGCAGCAAATGTGCGGTATGTATGTATACAGTCGTTAACAATGTTAAAGCCTTATTTGACTTTTTTTGGAAATATGGTTTTTGTTAACAAAATAGGGGAAATTCCATCGGATTTATTCCGAAACAAAAAACGTATGTATTTTTTATTATACTAGTATCTGTTACTCCGAAATTAGAAAAAATTGCGTAAAATGTCGAATGAAATTTCGAAGTTTAACTTCAGAATCGTAACGATTTAGCTCTTAAAGGTCTTGAATAGTACTAAAACCGACTTGCTGTTCGAGGGATATAAAATTGTGTGAAAGATGCAGAGCTGCATGCAAATCATAAAAATTGAGGGGCTGAATTTTTTTTTCGTTTTTCTCGTCCCAAAATAATAAACAGTACAAGAAATGTTTTTTTTTTTAATATATCCGTTGGTTTTTCGTGTTTTTTTTCGAAGAACACTATTTTTCACCAACTTTTTGAAGGTCAAGGAGTGATTGTGGCTCAATGTAATATTTTTCCTTGAAAGGCAATTACATTAGCTTTCAAAGCCATTTTGTTTCATATCAAAATATTGCTTCTGTCGAAAGCGCTACGATTAATTGGCATGAAGTGTTAAAAAGCACACTGTATTCCGTCGAGTTAGCTGGAAAATCTTATTTTTCAGTCGAGAAATGTAATTTTGAAATTTTAAAATTATTACGGTGTATTTTTCTAAAAAACATATGACTCAAAATATATGATTTATTAAAATATAATTCATTTATAAACAATATTTAATAAAATAAAATAAAATGTCTATCATAAAATAAAATAAAATGTCTATCATAAAAATCTTGATTCTCAGTTCCCCCCTAAAATCGAGCTCACGATCCGGCCCTGTATAAACTCAATCTCAATCAATCAATTGATCATGGCGATATATGTATGTATTTATGTACATTAGGGTGGTCCAAAAATGCATGTAAAAAAAAGTAAAGTCGGAATTTTTATGCTCTCACCCCATAGGATTGTTCTATATCAAAAAAAGTATACCCCTATTTTTTTATTTGAAATCAAAAAATATTTAGAGGTCGCCCAAAGCGATCCAGTTTTCCATTTATTTTGTATGGGAAAGAAATAACTTTTCGTGGAAATGGTATGGAATTCTTGAAAATCAACATTTTTCGATCGGAAGACTCTGTTTCTCTTCAACAAATTCCCAATAAATAAACCCAATTATTTCTTTAACAATTTTTTCTTAGTAACTATATTTTATGGGACCGCCAAAACCCCTAGTAAATGCCAGAAAATGCAATGTGGGGATAAATAAAAAATCTTCATTATTAACAAATGGTTAAATAAATAATTGGGTATTGTTATTGGAAGTCTCCTGTAGAGAACCAGAGGTTTCCGATCGAAAAATATTGATTTTCAAGAATTCCATACCATTTCCACCGAAAAGTTGTTTCTTCCCATACAAAATACATGAGAAAGTTGGAGCGCTTTAAGCGACCTCTAAATATTTTTTGATTTCAAAATAAAAAATAGGGGTATACTTTTTTCGATATAGAGAAATCCTAGGGGGTGAGAGAATTAAAATTCCGACTTTACTTATTTTGGACCACCCTAATGTACATGCATATACACACATAAGTACATATCCCCACCTAAAGGTGAAAAGGTGCCAAGTCCATTTTTGTTTCTCAAAATTTAGTTTTGATGCGGAATAGCAGGTAATGCGAAACTACATCGCTTTTTCGGTTCTCCTGAACAATTTAAAAAAATGGACTTGGCACCTTTTCGCTCTTAGGTGACGATATGTATGTATGTTTGTGTGCAAATATATAAATATGTAAATGATTTTATACTAAAAATAAATGCGAAACAAAAATTTCATAACTTAACGAGATCATATGAAAAAACCGGCTATGCCGAAATGCTTTATGCTCTTAGTGTTAAAAAATATATACTTAAATTTCAATTGGCAATAACTTATTACTGTGTAGGTAACGTTTTAATGCATAACTAGGATACATCCATAAGTATATAAATAAATCTTTGGTATTTACAATGTCACGTGCTTTAAGCTTATTAAAATACAACGGGCCTAAAGTGAATGGATATACGCCTCACCACGGCCTCCACATATTTTCGTCCTGTGGCTGTTGCTCTTGTCGTGCAAGGGCCTCATTGGGGCGTAACAGTTGCAACTGCTGCTGTGCGGCTGCTGCGACGGCGAGGCTTGCCGATAATGGATTGCCAACCAGGCCTAGTTGCCCAACTTCTGTTGGTGCTGCGCCAGCTTCTAGGCGTAGGGACTGATTTTGCTGCTGCCCTGTTTTTTGCGAATCTGTTGAAGTCATAGAGCTGACAGAGGTGGATGCAACGGAAGTTGCATTTGAGAGTACAGAGGCAGGACGCTCAGCATTGAGGCTTGCAGTTATCAACGAGGAAGCACTACATGTTGTTAATCCATTTTCCTTCGCTACCAACGTCGTAGCTGCATAAGCAGCAGCAGCATGAGCCGCTTCCAAAGCGCCGGGAAGGGCTCCATAAGTGCTAAGTTTGCTGGCAATTTGAGCTGGCAACGGCGGCACGTGATTCATCTCGATGAGCCGTTCAAAGTCCGTCCGCGTGGTGATGGCATCCATAACGGGATGTGTGTTTAAACCCAGCGCAGCTGCTAATTGGACATAATGTGGCGGAAGCACCAGAATCCCCGTTGGATCATTGACTTTTAGATGTTTGTATGTTTCCAACACATTTGAGCAGAGCTGTGAGAATAAAAAAGAATTTAGGTTTTTAAATTTGTGAATCCAAAAATTTGGGGACAATCTCTCACTTTACTGCGTTCTTCAAAACTCTGAACAGCGTTAATGTCCATTATATTTGGTATGTCAGCACCAGAAATTAATGGCCGAATATTTCCTTCACTTCTGCTCGATCCTGAGCTACCCTGAGCAACATCGGGGTTATTGTTCTCATCCTATACAAATATTTAAATTTTGTATTATCTGTTTTGACTTATTTTGTGCGAATAACAAACAATACTTGAGAACTTAGACGCTCTGAGCACGGAGAATTTGTAGAGTGTGCAACTGGTGTACCAGCGGGACTAACAAACGTTGCTTTAGTTGCTAAAACATTTGAGGTGGCTTTACTAAAGTCTAGGGGATTCGAGTCTTGACTGCTGTAATCCACTGAATTGTCGTCCGCTTGACTGAAATTAAATTTTATATTGTAGTTTGAAATTAGATACATATACATATCGTCACTAGACACGAATATAGGCGCGAGCTCAAAAGTTGACCGCGAAAAGACACATAAAAACAACTTCAGCGAGAAACGACTCTTAATGTAGTTGACGGCGAAGAAAGACGCGTTAAAATATTTTACGGCGAAGAAAGACCCATAAACTTATTTCCACGGTCGGCTTTGTTTGCGGGCGTAACAGTATCTAAATTCCCCAAACAGTTTTTAGGGAATGATACTGAAGTGACAGTCCTTGGCCATGTATAAATCTATTTTTACGCGACTTTTTGCGCTGTCAACTAGGTTTTTCTTCGCCGAAGTTTTCCATAAGCCTCTTTTTTCGGAAAAATGTTTTTTACGCGTCTTTTTCGCCGTCAAAACACTAGCGCGCCTTTATTGTGTGTAGTGACGATATGTATGTAAATCAATTGAACGTATATTAAGTTGCCTAAGGATATACATTATGACGGGTCAATTTTCAGATTTGCCGAAGAAATCATGGGTGTAAAATCAATTGAGAAATTGCGAAAATAGGTTTCTTTCCCTAATGTACATACATACATATCGTTGGCTTAGTTCGCAAATGTGCTAAGTCAATTTTTTTTAATTTTTCAGGAGGAACAAAATACCGTCTATCTTTTTGTTGCTAATATTTACCTAATCTCATCAGTATCAATAATCGGCCAATTTCAAAATTTGCAGACTTATAGGCTCTTCTACCACATTTTCTCTTTATGATTTTGTTCTTTTAAAGTGGACTTAGCACATTTTCTATCAACCTGTTTTTCATTATTTTTTTATTGTTAAAAGATTTAGTTGTTTATTTTAAATATATTTCATTGTTTTAAAATAAATAATAACCTAATAGTCTTTTTTCATTGCTATTAACAAAAATAACTATTTAAGTCGTACATTTGTTGTGGCGAATACTGCGGCGACGCGCAGCGAACAACAAGAAAATTGCAGAATCTTCGAGGAATGACGTAGAATATTCGACAGCGGGAAACGTCAAGTGGATGAATACTGTGAACAGCGAGGGAACGAGAGAATGTGCGATAGACGGCAGAACGCATTGACACATTAAGTTAAACTTTTGGCAAATAAAATTAATCTTTTGGCAAATAAATTTAATCTTTTGGCAAATAAATTTAATCTTTTGGCAAATAAAATTAATCTTTTGGCAAATAAATTTAATCTTCTAGCAAATAAATTTAATCTTTTGGCAAATAAAATTAAACTCTACTGTAGTACTAAACTGTATTTGAAAAAGTAAAAAATACACTAAAAAACTGCTGTTGCTGTGCTAGGAAAGCATTTTTTTTACTTTTGACGCTTAGTTTTACTGCGCCAATATCAAGAGTTAACCTGCAGGATAGCTGAAAAGTGTTTTTTGGTGTTTCTGTTCTGTTGATTTCACTGCTACCTTCGAAAATGTTTTCTTTTTGGAAATTTCAAGACATAAATAAAATTTTTTTGTACCTGCATTTGAAAATATATTAAGGGAGGTTTGGAGCACTTTAGATGTTTTTTATCGCATTTGGCCAGAATGCGTGGTTTGGTTGCAATAAAGTGTGCCAGATGGTTTGACGAATATTTGAAACTATGCTGTGTCAGAACTGTTTGAAAGTGAGCAGTTAAATCAACAGAACAGAAAAACCAAAAAACACTTTTCAGCTATTCTTCGGGTTAACTCTTGATATTGGCGCAGTAAAGCTAAGCGTCAAAAGTAAAAAATGCTTTCCTAGCACAGCAGTTTTTAAGTGTATTTTTTACTTTTTCAAACACTGTTTAGTACTACAGTAGAGTTTAATTTTATTTGCCAAAAGATTAAATTTATTTCCCAAAAGATTAATTTTATTTGCCAAAAGATTAAATTTATTTGCCAAAATATTAAATTTATTTGCCAAAAGATTAAATTTATTTGCCAAAAGATTAAATTTATTTGCCAGAAGATTAAACTTATTTGCCAAAAGATTAATTTTATTTGCCAAAAGTTTAACTTAATGTGTCAATGCTATATATATGGCCGCTGCTACAGCAACGGAAATCCGTCAAGTATTCAAGGATAATCGTAACAATTGGTGCCAGAAGTGGGATTGTTAAATAAATCTAGACACCCAGCTACTTTCCAGGTCTTCAAGCTCCATTTAGAGAATACAGCTACAAATCATTGGGGCGTGGAGGATAAATCCGCTGCGCTGTTCGTTGCATTAAAAGGACCTTCAGCGGAAATCTTGCAGACTATTCTTGACTGTGAAATTAACAGTTACGATGCGTTGGAAAGGCGTTATGGTAGCGAGCATAGGAAGCAGATCTTGACATGTCGCGACAGGGAAGTGTCACTTAAGGTTGGTTACGACAACCAGTATTGTAGCAGATGGTTGGTCTTAGAGGAAGCCCCGAATATTCCACTAGCAACGGAAGCGGTTAGTTGGGCAGAGGTTGGCAGTAATGCAGACGGAGTGGTTTCGTCAGGAGAAGGAAGCGGCTCACCGATACAGGAAAGGCGTGACGGTTCCGGCAGCTCAGTGAAGAAGAGGAAGTCACAACAAGGAAGTGGTCATGGCAAGCCAGGCAGTGTTTCCTTCAGGAATAGAGCCACTGAAGCACGTTACAAGGGTGATACGCCGGTAGCCGGAAATGGAGGCACCTCTGGAAGCAGAGGATGCAAAGGCAAGCATTAAAGCCTGAGGCCCGGGATGAGGTTATGCATGTCCGGTCAATGAAGTTGACGTCGGCGGAAGAGTGAGATGTGGAAACACTAGGCAACGTTTCAGCGTGAGGATCCGGATTTAGCAAGATATGCTTATCCGGCGAAAAGGGTGCCCATGAGAAGAGACATGGTCTGGTCACCACCAGTGGCCGGCAGAAGCACGGCCTTTTCCTAAAATTTTATAATAATATTATTTTGTACCGAAATTCTACTTCACTATCTTTCAACAAGTGGCATCCAATATTTACTGAAATAAATATCGTATTTCTTGCATTTTCCGGAAATACCTTTATATGGGAAGTGGGCGTAGTTATCCGATTTCGCTCATTTTTAATGCCAATCTACCTTGGATAAAGGGAAACCTTCATACCAAATTTCGTTGAGATATCTCAATTTTTACCCGAGCTATCGTGTACACGGACGGGTTTATATTCTTTATTGATTTTTTTTGGACTTAGCACATTTTCATACCACTGTATAACAACAAGTAAGAACGACATTACGGTAACTTTTTTTGGTTTGATGTAATTCTTACTGCATTATTTATTTATTTGGTCTACTGAAAAATGTTTTCTTACAGACAAATGAGAATAAAACATTTAGATATTTAAGTATGTGTGATATATTACAGAGTAGACTAATTATACATATTAATTTGTAATAATAATAATATAAAAAACCGGTTGGGTAGCTGGCAAGGCCTAGTCTCCTGTCTACTTTTGTGTGCGGCGGGCGGAAAGACCTAGTTTCCGCTCCGCGCTGTGGACAGGCTGTTGACCATGGTCGGAAAGGCCGAGTTTCCGATCCATGTTCCCGAAGTCATTACTTTGAATGTGTGGCAAGCGGAAAGCTCTAGTTTCCGCTCCGCACTGTGGACAAGCTGTTGATCATGGTCGGAAAGGCCCAGTTTCCGATCCATGCTCGTATTGTCTTACGCGGTCGCGAAAATATACGAAGCCGATTACAATTGTACTAAGCAGTCATAGATATTGTGTAATTTTTCATTACCGGTTAACGATATTAATTTATTTAGTTACAAAACCGCGATTCAGGTATGTCGAAGCAATCACAATATTTGTTAAAATCTTTGCCTAAACACCGTAAAGCATCATGCATTTAAAAGTTTGATTTACAAATGCGCAACACAACCGTGGCGCAGCCGGGAAAGTATGCGAGTCGACCACGTTTACCTCATAAACTGAACAGAAATACAGTTCACCAGTTGAACGATAAGGTGCAATGTTTACTTGTTATTTATTTAAAATCTCAAATAAGGTTTTCTTAATGGTAAAAAGAGAGTAGGAGGTGTCAAAATAGTCGTAATGCTTTTTAAAGTCCTGGCATAGGCAACGAAAAGCATCATGCATTTCAAAATTTGTTTTACAAATAGTTAGCTTAATGAGCTTGTAATGTCTAGAAGGTCTAGAAGGAATACGAAACGTGATCTGGTTCAGTAGAAAGGGACTATTGACCATCCCGTTCAAGATCTTAATCATAACCAAAACCCCAAGCATCTCTCCACGGCTGTGAAGCGTTGGCAAATTTATGAGCTTCAAGCAGCTTTTGTACAGTGGGAGATTTAATGACGAATGCCAAGGCAAATTGTTTAATGCAAATAATAAGAATTGTTTCTGTACCGACTCGAGTCTGTCAGCATGCGTTTGATATCTAGGGTTCCATACGACGGATCTGTATTCTAAGATCGGCCTGACTAGGGAGGTGAAGAGGTCTTCAGTGACATAAGGATCTCTGAATTGTTTAGCCCAACGTTTGATGAAAGCCAAGACGCCCTTGGCTCTATTAACACAAGAGTTTACATGGGACTTCAATTCAAGCTAAGGGTCCATGGTTTCGCCTAGATCGATGAAATTAGTCACCTGATCAACACTATGTTCACAAATGCGGTAGCTATATGATTGAAAGGGTCTTTTAGAGAACCACATAAATTTACACTTTTACAAGTTAAGTGACATAGAATTTACTTCGCACCATTTAAACACGTTACTAAGGTCCGCCTGTAATTGTTCCCTTTGTCCTGGAGCACCAATGAACTTAAATAACTTAAAGTCGTCTGCGTACATTAAGCAATTCGAATACTTCAAAATATTTGGAAGATCGTTGATGAATAAAAGAAACAGAAGGGGGCTAAGGTGGCTACCTTGAGGTACACCTGACCTCACATGAATTACCCGACATGAGCATTTTTTAAAGATAACCCTCTGTTTCCTGCCAATGAAATAAGAAGAAAGCCAGCGCAGCAGGATTGGAGGGAAACCAATTTTATCAAGTTTGTATATTAGAGTTGAATGAGATACTTTATCAAATGCCTTGCTGAAATCAGTGTAAATGACGTCAGTTTGATAGTTACTTTTGAAACCATTGTTCACATTTGTAGTGAATTCAAGAAGGTTTGATACAGATGATTAACCTTTACAAAAGCCGTGTTGTGATACATCGATAACAGGCGTTATGGAATAAGATAGTTCTTCCGTAACGATTTCTTCAAATACTATAGGAATGGCACACAGCTTAGGGATTCATCTATAATTCGCAATAATCGACCTGCTTCCGTTTTTATAAAGCGGCAAGATATACGACTCCTTCCACAAAGAGGATAATACTCCCTGATTTAGAGAAGGATTGAAGATGTTTGTTAATGGCTTATATATTTAGATAATCAGCACAACTTATTAGGACACAGGAGGGAATACCATCCGTAGCTTAGAAAATAATTTTGTAAACTATTCAAATGAAGGAGAACATTGTCAGCAGAGATTGAAGGAATACGGATGTGGTCAAACTGTGGCAGTGGAAAAGGATAGCTAGAAGTTTTCTCATTTGGCTCGGCAGAATAGTTTGATTCAAAATAATTTGCAAACATATCAGCAATCATATTATCATCACTAGAAATAACATCGTCTAATTTCAGTGTTGAGGGAAACCCATTTATTTTACGTTTTGAGTTAACAAAATGATGAAATGACTAGGGATTAGAAACGATGTTAATGCGAATTTTATTGATGTAATTCCTGTAACATTTTCTGTTTACCACCACCATTCTGGCACCATTGGGCCAGAATGACACAACATCAACAATGTTTTGAAAATGGTCGGCGGAAATATCAATTTTGAAGGAAGATATGCTTCTTTCGTATGAAAAATTAAATTTCTTACATATGTGCCGTGGGTTAAGCTTTGATGTTATATAAGACTTAACATCTTCTACCGAAGTTTCACTAGAAAAGCGCGAAACAAACACAGATTTATTCGCGGAAACTACGATTAATTCTTTGGGCACCGGAGAAGGTCCACTTTGGGATATAAGTTCAGACGCAGCTGTCATTTTTGCTGCAGCCCTTGTAGTGACACCTGAGGAAGATGCAGCTTGAGATAACTCAACACACGGAGAATTAAAACTTATTAATTCCTTATTTAAGCCATGAGTAGGCAAAGAATCAATTGGCAGAGTGTCAATGTCTAGAGTGATGGGATTAGGAACAATGCTGTCTCCTCCATGCTTCCGATTTTTTGAAGCTTGTTTAAGCTTGGGTGATGGAGAAGATGAAGATTCAATGCACTTAAAGTCTTTAAATGCATCTTCATATCGCTTAAACTTTTCGTTTAGAAGTTTTAACTCCTTACCCAACTCCTGGAAGCCACTTCTGGCGCTCCAAACATTTTTCAAAGGTCAACTTCGGTTGAATACATTGCGGCGCGAAGTAGTAGCAATTTGTATGTAGAAAAACTCACAGTGTACGCTTTTAGTACGATAGTGGCAAAGATGAGCGTTTGAAAGACACAGAAGTCTAGGTATTGTAAGAAAACCTTCCAAGACACACAGTAACTGCAAGTTGAAAAGCTAATGTAATTAGTTAGTTGAGTTCAATGGTTAGAAACCATGATGAACTTAACAGTTTTAAAGCCACTGAGCCAAAAAGTTTGAAAGCATAAAAGCAAGCCAAAATCAGTTGTTTGCAGGAAAATTATTTGATCGATGATAAGCAAAATGTATGATAAAGCGCGGAAGATGGGAATATGCACTCTCACGCAAAACAACAATAATGCACCAAAAGAGGCAAATATGCACAATGACAAGAATATTAATTTTTAATCCACACACTTTGTGTCTAAAACACAACAATTTCTTGGATCTTGGCTGCAAAGAGCTTTTTCCAGTATAAATTACGCAAATTAGAACTGCTTAGCACTTAGATAAACAAAATAACTTCAGAAATTCTCACAAACGAATCTTTAAGCGACCGCACAGTTAAAATCTCAATTTTCATAAAAAGTGGACTCAGCACGTTTGCGAACTAACGATATGCATTATGTAGTGAATTCCTCAAATTTAGTTTTTATACAAATTACTATGAAAATACATCTGTTTAATACGACTCCGCTTTAAGCAACGTAATTTATGAATAAATTGTCCGGTTAGAATGACGAAAGTCTTAAAAATTCATGTTATGCAGCGACTGAACATCGAAGGCGCATACGGCGCCTGGTCTGGATAACGGTTAATCCACAGCGACATTGTCTTTTTCATTCGAATTTTTTTCGGCAGACGTCAGTTTTGGATTCACTTGAAATAAACTTTTGAATTTTTGTTCGTCAAAAATAATCAAGTTAAGCCCAAAATACAATAACACAGTGGCAGTTTTTCGAAATCAGCTGTTTTTTAGAAAGTGTGATGTTCAATGAAGCGACTCACAATACAGCAGTGGCAGCTGGCAGTACTGCTCAGTTTAGCCCAAATTCTAAATTGACTGCCGCTGCCTTCATCGCAGCAAACTTCACGTGCTGAATTTGACATAAATAAAATGCAGCCAACTTCTGTTCATGTCACTGAAGACTAAAAGACAACAACAAAAATGTAATCAAACAAAAGGGAATGTCAAAAAAAGCTGTCACTGACAACACCGTATTGTATTTGCTGCGGCAGTGACTGCCAATATTAGCAGTAACAGCTGATTTTAAAAACTGCCACTGTCACTGCCACTTGGCTATTGTATTTTGGCCTTTATGTGCACTCGACAGTTGAAATGTTTTGGCAGTTGGCTAGTGATTACTGATGAGTAACTACGTGCCAAAAAAAAAACAAAAAAAAAACAAATTACAAAGAGCAGTTCTGTTTATACGACGTCCGGTTGGTACGACGTATTTTCACCGGTCCTTGGATGTCGTTACCGGATTTGACAGTATACGTTTTATTTTAAGACTTAAGAAAATGTGAATGTTTTCACTATTGTGCCCTCTGTCGGATGTTTTAGGAAAAAGATAAGTTCAGAAATGGATTCCCCATACCAAAAACCCCTTAAAGGCCCTACAAACGGATCGATTTATCGGCCAAACAGTTGGCCAACCGCTGGAAGTTGGTGGTAAATAAGCCGTGCGTAGGCAAGTTGGCAAGCCTTCGTCAAGTTGTTCGTCAGGTTGGAGCAAAATAAAAAATTTTTGATTTTTGAGGCAGCTTGGTCAACTTGTTGCTCAGTGTGTAGACAAGTTGGCAACCTAAAATGCGATTTCATTCTTTTAAAGGCGCATTAACGTTAACATGTGTTTTTCGGTTCGTTTCGCTAGTAAAAATGCGTATATTTTGTGAAAACGGTAGCAATAACAAATACATAAAAATGAGAAGCATTCCTAGCATAGCTTAAAAGCTTGCCAGTGCTGTTGTGTTGTTCACAGTTCAAAAACTCTCACTCAAATGAAATCGGCCAACTGGTTGGTGCGTTTGTAGTAGAGATGTGCACGGGACTAAATATTTAATCCCGATCCCGCCCATCCCGAAATTCGATTTTTAAGTCCCGAACCCGCCCATCCCGATGTTTTTCAGAATTGTACCGCGGGTCCCGTGGGTCCCGAAATCGNGTGATGTTCAATGAAGCGACTCACAATACAGCAGTGGCAGCTGGCAGTACTGCTCAGTTTAGCCCAAATTCTAAATTGACTGCCGCTGCCTTCATCGCAGCAAACTTCACGTGCTGAATTTGACATAAATAAAATGCAGCCAACTTCTGTTCATGTCACTGAAGACTAAAAGACAACAACAAAAATGTAATCAAACAAAAGGGAATGTCAAAAAAAGCTGTCACTGACAACACCGTATTGTATTTGCTGCGGCAGTGACTGCCAATATTAGCAGTAACAGCTGATTTTAAAAACTGCCACTGTCACTGCCACTTGGCTATTGTATTTTGGCCTTTATGTGCACTCGACAGTTGAAATGTTTTGGCAGTTGGCTAGTGATTACTGATGAGTAACTACGTGCGCAAAAAAAAACAAAAAAAAAACAAATTACAAAGAGCAGTTCTGTTTATACGACGTCCGGTTGGTACGACGTATTTTCACCGGTCCTTGGATGTCGTTACCGGATTTGACAGTATACGTTTTATTTTAAGACTTAAGAAAATGTGAATGTTTTCACTATTGTGCCCTCTGTCGGATGTTTTAGGAAAAAGATAAGTTCAGAAATGGATTCCCCATACCAAAAACCCCTTAAAGGCCCTACAAACGGATCGATTTATCGGCCAAACAGTTGGCCAACCGCTGGAAGTTGGTGGTAAATAAGCCGTGCGTAGGCAAGTTGGCAAGCCTTCGTCAAGTTGTTCGTCAGGTTGGAGCAAAATAAAAAATTTTTGATTTTTGAGGCAGCTTGGTCAACTTGTTGCTCAGTGTGTAGACAAGTTGGCAACCTAAAATGCGATTTCATTCTTTTAAAGGCGCATTAACGTTAACATGTGTTTTTCGGTTCGTTTCGCTAGTAAAAATGCGTATATTTTGTGAAAACGGTAGCAATAACAAATACATAAAAATGAGAAGCATTCCTAGCATAGCTTAAAAGCTTGCCAGTGCTGTTGTGTTGTTCACAGTTCAAAAACTCTCACTCAAATGAAATCGGCCAACTGGTTGGTGCGTTTGTAGTAGAGATGTGCACGGGACTAAATATTTAATCCCGATCCCGCCCATCCCGAAATTCGATTTTTAAGTCCCGAACCCGCCCATCCCGATGTTTTTCAGAATTNAAAACGCCAACATTTAATTACATTTTTTAAACAGGTGAAACCCTATTTAAAAACCTCTAAAAATATTCCTAATGATTAATCTAAACCATTTCTCAGTGATGAGAGATCTCGCATGGTGTCGGTTTTCATTTCATACAATTTAAAATCTCCTTGTAACNTGAATTTGACATAAATAAAATGCAGCCAACTTCTGTTCATGTCACTGAAGACTAAAAGACAACAACAAAAATGTAATCAAACAAAAGGGAATGTCAAAAAAAGCTGTCACTGACAACACCGTATTGTATTTGCTGCGGCAGTGACTGCCAATATTAGCAGTAACAGCTGATTTTAAAAACTGCCACTGTCACTGCCACTTGGCTATTGTATTTTGGCCTTTATGTGCACTCGACAGTTGAAATGTTTTGGCAGTTGGCTAGTGATTACTGATGAGTAACTACGTGCGCAAAAAAAAAACAAAAAAAAAACAAATTACAAAGAGCAGTTCTGTTTATACGACGTCCGGTTGGTACGACGTATTTTCACCGGTCCTTGGATGTCGTTACCGGATTTGACAGTATACGTTTTATTTTAAGACTTAAGAAAATGTGAATGTTTTCACTATTGTGCCCTCTGTCGGATGTTTTAGGAAAAAGATAAGTTCAGAAATGGATTCCCCATACCAAAAACCCCTTAAAGGCCCTACAAACGGATCGATTTATCGGCCAAACAGTTGGCCAACCGCTGGAAGTTGGTGGTAAATAAGCCGTGCGTAGGCAAGTTGGCAAGCCTTCGTCAAGTTGTTCGTCAGGTTGGAGCAAAATAAAAAATTTTTGATTTTTGAGGCAGCTTGGTCAACTTGTTGCTCAGTGTGTAGACAAGTTGGCAACCTAAAATGCGATTTCATTCTTTTAAAGGCGCATTAACGTTAACATGTGTTTTTCGGTTCGTTTCGCTAGTAAAAATGCGTATATTTTGTGAAAACGGTAGCAATAACAAATACATAAAAATGAGAAGCATTCCTAGCATAGCTTAAAAGCTTGCCAGTGCTGTTGTGTTGTTCACAGTTCAAAAACTCTCACTCAAATGAAATCGGCCAACTGGTTGGTGCGTTTGTAGTAGAGATGTGCACGGGACTAAATATTTAATCCCGATCCCGCCCATCCCGAAATTCGATTTTTAAGTCCCGAACCCGCCCATCCCGATGTTTTTCAGAATTGTACCGCGGGTCCCGTGGGTCCCGAAATCGATCTCTAAAGCAGGCTACAAACGGACAACACATTGAAACGATCGGTTCAGATTTCAACGTGTGTGGCGTGGTTTGCAAACCGATCGAAGGTTGACAAAAGTGTTCATGTCTTTAAAATTAATTTTAAATAATCACAATAACTAGTGAAACCGCATGGCTCCAAAACGCCAACATTTAATTACATTTTTTAAACAGGTGAAACCCTATTTAAAAACCTCTAAAAATATTCCTAATGATTAATCTAAACCATTTCTCAGTGATGAGAGATCTCGCATGGTGTCGGTTTTCATTTCATACAATTTAAAATCTCCTTGTAACTTCAAAAAATAAAACCTGTGCACATCTATGTGAGTAGTCCACTTGCAAACAGCGTTATGTGATTTTATAATAGAAAGCCATAAAGTGAAAAAACGACTACGACAACAAGTAACATTTAAATTGAATCTTTTTTATTATTACCTGAAAATTTGGATAAATAAGAGCCTTATAAATTTATAACATAACATACCATGACATAAGATAACATTAACAGTCTACACGACCTAAAGCAGTTTTCTAGGTTCATCAGAAGATGGAAAGTTGAAAGTTTATAAATAAGTATGATAGCGACTTTTGGAAGAAGAGTTAACATTTTATGCTATTTTTTCAGAATATAGAAACATTTTGCACTGTGTTGTTAGTGGACATGAAACTACTTTAAATACTGGTACGTAATCCACCAAAAACTAAAAATCGAAAAAATTTTACATAGCGCACTTTGCAAGTGGACTACTCATGTAGAATCCCATTTTTATTTGACTTCTCATTTTGGAAATTCGAAATAACGTTGCAGATGTGATGACCTTCAAAAAAATCAGATGGCAACTCTAATTAAAAATATTCGATAATTCATTTTTTGTATATTTCGTATAAGTAAAACAAATTTGCCTTTTCAAACAGATGGAAACCTCTTTAAAGGTATTTTCAAACTAAAATTTTTCGCCTGCATTGTTATACATATTTCAATTAACTGACGAATTAAGTTGAATTTAATGAGTTTAAGCACATGGCAATTCTCGTAAATACAGTTTAGAAATGAACTATTTTCAAACCCATTTCGATTGATACCCATCTTTTGACAATCCATTTAACTTATTTAAAAAATACAAATGTTCAATTTAAAGATTTCTTAACACTCGTTCTTTTGATAACCATAATTTAAAATTTCATGTAACTTATGTACAATTAAACGAAATACATTTTTTAAGACTTAAAAATTATTTTCGAACTAAAATTTCCTTAAATATTTTTCATCTGACATTGTTATAAATATTTCAAGTAACTAATGAATTAAGTGGAAATTCATTTTTTAAACACGTGGCAACCCTCCTAAATATAGTTCTAAAATAAAGAATTTTAAAACCATTTCCATTGATAACCATCGGTTAGTAATTCATAAAATTATTAAATAATTTTAGTTTAGCCCTTTCAACTGGGCAACCCTAAAACATCAAAAATATTCTAAATTGTCAAACTAAGTATTTCTTAAAGCTCTTTCATTTGACATCCATCGCTAATATTTCATATAACTTCGGTATAAAATAGTTCAATTAGACTTCTCAAATAGGTGGCAACCCTATTCAAAATATTTCCAACCTACTACATTCTTAAACCTCTTTTGTATGACACCCATATAGCGACACCTTATTCACTTACCAAATTCCTTTAATTAAAGTTTAATTACATTTTTTTAAACATGTGGCAACCTATACGTAATTAAATTATAAAGCCTTTTCAAAACCATTTCGATTTATACCTATATTTAATAATTGATTTAACTTTTTAATTAACTTGAGCTTAATTTCTTAATAGGTGGCAACTTTTTCGAAAAAGTAAAACCTTTTGGAACATCCACACTCTAAGCCTTTTAATTTGGTACCTCACTTTTGAAAATCGAACGGACGATGCGGATCTGAGGGCATTGATTAGAAAATAACTTGAGTTTAATTATTTAACAGGTGGCAACTCTTTTCAAAAAAATAGAACCAGCTTGCACATCTACAAGCCAAGCGCTTTAATTTGACACCCCACTTTTGAAAATCGAACGAACGGTGCAGATCTTTTATGCTGCACAAAAAATGCCTTCGCGTATTATATATATAGATAATGAAAGATCTGGCATCTTCCGATTATTTTGTTTTGCTTTGCTGTTCGTTTTCCTCTCAATAAAACATTAAAAGTGCATATTTCAAACGTCGTTTTTAAAGAAGATTTTGTGAATTGGCGGGAGTTGCGGTTTCATCGGGAGTGTCGGGAAAGGATTTTGGTCCCATCCCACCCGCCATATTTTTACAGATCTTCCCGATACCGCCCATCACGGCCAATTTTAAATGAGTACCGTGGGTCCCGCGGGTCCCGCTATCCCGCGCCCATCTCTAGTTTGTAGGGAATTTCATTAAGTCGTTCCTATAGACATAAAACCTGTAAGTGGGAACACTTTTGAGAGAGTAACTGAGCAACTGTTCCTAGTCAGAAGTTACAGGATTTAGTCGGAGCAAGGACTATTAAACAGGTAGTAGCAGCAGGGCTGCAGTTTTGATTTTTTTCTATTTCGTAAAAAAATTAGAACTGTCAAACTTTGCTACATTCTTATACACATTCACATACAAATACATATATTAGCATCCTTTTTGCTTGCTTTTGATTGGTCGTACGTGTTTTTACGTTTTTACGTTTTACGTACGGAATTCAACAACGAAATATTGGGATATGTACGTAATTATTCTTAATTGTACCAATGGCATGTAAACAAACCGACTGACGTTTTTGCAGGAAATAGTGCTTTTTGCGTTCCCGTACACTTGTAGTTTGACAGTTCCACAGGTTTTAGTACGAAGTTCAAAGGAACACACTAATGATTTTGTACAAAATTGAAGCACTTCTTTACGACAATACAGCAAAATTCGAAAGGCAATTTGGCAAACTCCAAATGGGTTTTAGACCTGTGGTGTCTACGGAAAATTTGCTTAGAATTACACGTAGAAACCTGTGCTATACAAACTGGCCCACCCTACTATAAAAAAGATATAGGTTGCGCTTTTTTCCACACTATCCAGCAAAAACCAGTTATAATATTAGTTGCACTTTATTGGCTGGCGTTTTCGTACGCCAAAACTTGAAAGAAACTAGCAAAGTAGCGAAAATTTAAAGAGCAACAATTTATTTACCAGTAAGAAAACTAGCTGATGCCATGCTGCTGGGTGAAATGCACACAGGTCTGCGAAAGTTAGCTTCTTTGCCCTTCAATATTTATGCTATTTTCTTGAATATCTAGGTATGTTAAATTAAAATACATCCTAGGTTTTTTCTAGCACGTCGAGATTTTTTTCTTAGTGACATGTATATTTCAGTTTTTTTTTAGCAATTTTCATGAAAAGCCAAAAATTATTTAGTTCGGAGTTCAATTTTTATTCAAAAACCAAAAGAATTAGTTAGAAATAGCCATAAAGACAGTGGCGGACCCAGGTAGGGGAAATTGGGGAAATTCCACCCCCCTCCCCCCCAAGACTGTGTAACATGTATTTTCATAATATTCAACTGAATATCGTGAAATATCATTACAAGAATATATAACAGGTTTGTCCCACAAGCTACTTGTAGAAAAACTCGAGCAAAGTTCAAACTGTGAGCGTATATCAAAGAAACTCGAAAACTTAATTGCGGAGCGCGTATATGTAACTCGAAGTGACTTCGAGAAGCTTGGGGAATAAACCTAATGAATGGATGCATTTGAAAATTTTAATTCATGGAAAAAGTGTGTCAAATTTCACTTGAGTTTGAAATTTTAGCTGTGTGCTAAGCTCGAAGTATTGTGTTATTTAAGTAGGCCTATCAGTTTTTCGAACTCCCTGAATTTTCAAAATTTTGAAATTATGAACTTAATTTTCAAGTTTTAGTTTTTTTGTTATATTTTCGAATTTGTATTATTTTACACAGTTGGAAGTCACAGCAAGCTTGAATATTTTCTCAGAAAACAACGATATTCCAAAATTTTGAATTTTATAATATTATTAAATTTCTTAAGATTTCTTATTTTTAGGATAATTTAATAGAAATTTTGGCAAAATGAGAATATTTTGAAATGTACAAAATTATTGAGATATTAGAAATCTTTATATTTTCTAAAATTTTGAGAATTTTATTTATCCTAAAATCCATCCTAAAATGTAAAAATGTGAAACATCACAAATTGTCGAAAAATTCTTAAGTTCGTGTACTCGTGTGTAAAAAATAGAAAATTCTTAGAATTCTAAAAGATAGTAACATTTTTGAAAAATTCCAAAATTGTTCCACTTTTCTGAACTTTTCCAAGATTTTGTATTGATATAACAAAGTTTGGGAATTTTAAATTTTTTGAAAATTTTGAAAATATCAACGTCCAAAAATTTTTTGAATCTTCAAGAATTACGAAAGATTTAAAAATTTTTAAAAACGACGAAATATGAAAATGTTTCCAACATTCGAAAACTTTTAATTTCGTTTGATCAATCTTGTATATTCGACACTTTTACTTAGAAAAAATTTGTTAGAATTCCTACAATTCTCAAAATTTTTGAAAATGAAAAATCGAAAAAAGTACTTGGTATCGAAAGAGTAATTTCTACTACTTTTATCATTGCAACGGCAACTCAACAAATGACGCCCGTTATTAGCGTGTTCGTGAAAGGTGCGGTCATGTAGTAGAGAAAGTAGAAATCGCTTGTCTGGAAAGCATTTAGAAAAGTTGTTGTTTCTTTTCAGTGAGCCCCAAAAGCTATTTTTTTCACAAATATTTTGTGAATAATATACTTTTATGAAG
This sequence comes from Rhagoletis zephyria, assembly GCF_001687245.7. NCBI lineage: Eukaryota > Metazoa > Arthropoda > Insecta > Diptera > Tephritidae > Rhagoletis > Rhagoletis zephyria. The sequence continues at coordinate 52,917 of NW_016157885.1, forward strand.
TCATATATGTAATTGTAACTAAAATTGTTCCTCAGCAATGTACCAAAAGAAACAATACAATTTTTTTTTTCATAAAACCTTATGGATAAGTGTCGGATTTTTATTTTTATTTTCAAATTAGTTTAAGTTACTTTTTTATAAAAAACATAGCTCATTCTATGACAAAAACCATGTTAATCCAAGTTTCAAAATTTGTACAAAAATTGAAAGAAAATCAAAGTTTCACCAAAACTAAACACTTTTTTTCAGAATAAAAAGAAAACGTACTAGCGCAAAAGAGAAGGCACAAGTTGTCCCTTCTTATTATTTACGCTCTTTGATGAAACTTTGTTGATTTACCTCTAATTTTTGTACAAAGTTTTAAACTTGGATTAACAAGGTTTTTGTTATGGAATGAACTATATTATTTATAAAAAAAGTGAATAAAACTAATTTGAAAATAAAAACAAAAATAAAAATCCGAAACTTATCCATATTGGGTGACCTATACACTCATATGACTGAAAAAATTATTATTATAATGTACCACAAATATCAATTAATAATCNTCCTACAATTCTCAAAATTTTTGAAAATGAAAAATCGAAAAAAGTACTTGGTATCGAAAGAGTAATTTCTACTACTTTTATCATTGCAACGGCAACTCAACAAATGACGCCCGTTATTAGCGTGTTCGTGAAAGGTGCGGTCATGTAGTAGAGAAAGTAGAAATCGCTTGTCTGGAAAGCATTTAGAAAAGTTGTTGTTTCTTTTCAGTGAGCCCCAAAAGCTATTTTTTTCACAAATATTTTGTGAATAATATACTTTTATGAAGTCATATATGTAATTGTAACTAAAATTGTTCCTCAGCAATGTACCAAAAGAAACAATACAATTTTTTTTTTCATAAAACCTTATGGATAAGTGTCGGATTTTTATTTTTATTTTCAAATTAGTTTAAGTTACTTTTTTATAAAAAACATAGCTCATTCTATGACAAAAACCATGTTAATCCAAGTTTCAAAATTTGTACAAAAATTGAAAGAAAATCAAAGTTTCACCAAAACTAAACACTTTTTTTCAGAATAAAAAGAAAACGTACTAGCGCAAAAGAGAAGGCACAAGTTGTCCCTTCTTATTATTTACGCTCTTTGATGAAACTTTGTTGATTTACCTCTAATTTTTGTACAAAGTTTTAAACTTGGATTAACAAGGTTTTTGTTATGGAATGAACTATATTATTTATAAAAAAAGTGAATAAAACTAATTTGAAAATAAAAACAAAAATAAAAATCCGAAACTTATCCATATTGGGTGACCTATACACTCATATGACTGAAAAAATTATTATTATAATGTACCACAAATATCAATTAATAATCATTTTGTATTCTTACTAAATAACTTAAATATATACGTTTTCTATACCTGCAACTTTATTGGCTTTTTCTTTGATTTTGACACACAATGTTTTAAACCATGATAAGACGTAATCATACGACTTTTTACAACAAAAAAGGGAAGTATCTCTCGAAAGAGAACATGAAAACAATTCAAGTAAGTACTCGATACTTTGCCGATACTGAGTAGGTCTCGATACTTTCAGTCTTTTGAGTACAAGTACTCATTAGAGTGATACCTTAATGGTATCGATTGAAAGATATTGATAAAATTGATAAAGGTTATTTTATTGGCGTTAACGCGCATTACTAGCGGTAACTGCTGTTCCAAATGCTGCAAACCTTTCCAAGTGGACTACCTGCGTCCTGTTTCTTAGTCTCCCAATGCTCAGGAATCTATACACTACGTCATTCCGCCGTTTCACAGCCTTATACGGACCTTCCCACTTCACTGTAGTTTTGGGGACAGACCTTTTTCCGTAAAGCAACATTAAGTCTCCCTCTTGTAAACCCTCGGAGTTCATCGCCTTATCATACCTGGCCTTCATCCTGTCACTCATAATTTCAGTTCGCTGTCTTACAAGGGCATGTATCTCTATCAGATCCTCTTCCAAAATGTTGGACGTCTCTTTTCCAATTCTTCTTGCATCGCCACTTACTCCCAACTTCAGGTCACTAGGCAAACGAAGTTAACTGCCGAAGATTATCCTTGCAGGAGTTTTACCCGTCGTTTCCTGCAGAGGTATGTGACCATCCCAATCTTTCTGATACTTTTCCACGACCTTCCTCAAATTCTCTTCCAGGGTTTGCTTGAACTGTCCCACCATGCCATCTTATTGGGGATGAAAAGTCGTCGTTCGAATTTTTCGGATGCCCAGTATCTGCGACATCTCCTGGTACACCACCGATTCAAAATTTCTTCCTTGGTCAGAGTGTAGTTCTATAAGTACACCATATATCGCAGCCCAATTGAGGGATTATACCTCCACTACTATTTTAGCTTCCTGGTTTGGAATTGGGTATACCTCCGGCCATTAGCTAAAGTAGTCCATAACCACAAGAGCGTATTTGTTTCCCAATCTGCTCATAGGAAATTAACCGGTTACATCCATGGCAATCCTCTCAAATGGTGCACCTGAGTTACACTGTTTCATCTGGCCATGACTTCTGGATTTCAGCTCTTAAGCTGCAATACACACCACGCAGAAATCCACTCTGCTACCGAGTGACGACAACCAACCCAATAAAATCTCTGCTTGATCTTCACCATGGTCTTCGTGCTTCCCAGGTGCCCTACCCTAAGACCACTGTGGAATTCCGTGAGTACACCCGGAATTCTTAACCTTGGAACTACTACTAGGTTGCGGGAGTGTTGGTCAACTTCTTTTCCCATACCCTATCCAAACAGCCAGATATCAACTTTAAGCTGTTCCACTGTGTCCAGTATGCCTTTGCGTTCGGGCTTTCCGCTGCCATTTGCTCCTTAGTTGGCCGTCTCTTCACCTCCAGTACATGCATCAAAAGCTCCAGATCTGGATCTTTTCTGGTGACACTTCCGCCTATCCTTGGGAGCACTTTTTATACCTTTCATGCGCATGAAATGGTATTATAACTTTGGTCCGATGTTTGTAAGTACCAGAAAAAGAAGAGATAGACCCATTAAATTAATAAAATGTAAACTTAAATAAAATGTATACTTAAATGATCAGAACGTCGAGCTGAGTCGATTTAACCATGTCCGTCTGTCCGTCTGTCTGTCTGTCCGTCTGTTTGTATGCAATCTAGTCTCAGGTTTCGAGATATCCGGATAAAATTTGGTGGGTGGGTGTATTTTTATAATGTATTAAGCATTTGTCGGAACCGGAAGAATCGGACCACTATAGGATATAGCTCCCATACAACTGAACCGGATTTTTCGTTATAACTCCTCCATTTAAGTAGCTAAGAACATGAAATTTTGCACTGTTGTCACTCATTATCAAAAGATTACTTTCAGTGAAAATGGCGAAGATCGGGTCGCTATAACCTATAGCCTCCATACAACTGATTGTTCAGATATGAGATTTTTTGCCATAACTTCTCCATTTATGCAGCTAGGAACATGAAAATTTGCGTCGTTTTCACTCATTATTAACAGAACACTTACAGTAAAAACAAAGATCGGGTCACTTTTACATATATCTCCCATACAACTGATTGTTCAGATATGAGATTTTTTGCCATAACTTCTCCATTTATGCAGCTAGGAACATGAAAATTTGCGTCGTTTTCACTCATTATTAACAGAACACTTACAGTAAAAACAAAGATCGGGTCACTTTTACATATATCTCCCATACAACTGATTGTTCAGATACGGGGTATTACTGTTAAACTCCTTTATTTGGACAGCTAAAACCGACAAATTTTGTAAGCTATTTTATAAATAATAACACAAAGTCTACTGAGAAAATCGTTAAAATCTATGCTGCATAAGCTTTATCTCTTATACCACTGATTGTTCAGATACCAGTTTTTGCGATATATGTATCTCCTTTATGTAGGAAGCTAAACCCATTAAATTGTATTACCGGTTTACATACAGATCACACAGCAGTGAAAATCACTTAGATTGGTGCTATATAAGTTACATCTTCCATAACTCTGATTGTTTAGATATGATTTTTTATATATCTATCTCCTCTACCTACGCATGCTGTGAATATATAAATAATGTCAAATGCAGTAATCTGTTAAAGTAAAATTTTCAGATGTTCATGAAAGG
>NW_016157885.1:57084-74956 GCF_001687245.7 Rhagoletis zephyria
GATATTTTTTAAAAATGTTTTCAGATTACTTTTTCAAAACGCGTTAACGTCATTGAAACCCCATACCATTTATCTAACTCGCCCCTTACAAGGGTTAGTGAAATAAAAGTNGTATGAAGCCTTCGGCATAGCCGAAGACAGCGCTGCTCTTACTTGTTAGGACTTAGTTTTAGACCAGCGCCAGCTTACCTTTGGAAAACTTTATTCAAAATTTTTCAGCTTTTCTTAAAAGCTTTTATCCAATACGATAATGTCATCTATATTAGTGGTGTCAAACTATCGATAGTGGTCACCATCGATAGTTGGCGATGGTTTTTGGGCAACTATCGATTGTTACGATAGTCACTTTCAGCCGATAGGGCAGTACTATCGATAGTCGCGATACTTTACTGTGAGAATATTTACATATACCAGTATCGACCAGTTGTCGAAATTCGACATCTTTTTTCATACATTTTTGAATTTTACCTGTCACCAATACTAACTCCTTTATGCGAATTACTATTTTGAAGTCCACCAACATAATTTATAGCGCATTTACAGGAAAACTTAAAATCGAATTATGAACGTTAATACCGGGTTGATTAATGTTAATTCTACCAAGACCCCTCTTCAGTTCGAAATTAGACTGAAAAAGAACCTCGATTTTCATTTATAAAAAATATCCATATGTATTTGTATGCATAGATGAGATGTTCATCACTGACTAATATGCCAAACGTATACCAATTCAGACTTTAAATAAGTTTTTCGATTGCATTTGTTTGTGAGCCTCTTGGAGGTTAAAAACTGAATTGCCCACATCACATAAACTCTTCCTTTTTTTCATCAGAATCGTACAACAACCCCGCCCAGATCGGTTAGTCCCTCAATCGTTGTCGTCAAGCTTAGGTAGCCTTAGGAAGCGTGCATCCTCGATGGGGTGTTTACATACGAACAGGGGTGTCAGTAGGGTGGGGTTCAGTGGGCATGCGAAGAGATGCTGTGAGTCATGGGGCATTTGTTTAGAACGTCTGTAGAACGAAGTTCTGTCTCGTCCACGTCTGCTGATTGTGTGCCCAGAACGGCATTCACAGAACGGGAGTCTAGATAACTTGAGACTGCCTCTTTGTGAATGCTGTCGATAAGCTGCGGGTCCAGAGGTTGTTTGGTGAACCTCTGGACTTCGTCCGTCAGTTCGTAGAGATGACTCCTGACGTGCCTGGGCGTGGGCTCTTCCGCAAACAGGTATCTGTTTGGGTGACCACATCTGTGGTTCCCAATTAGAAACTGCTTGCAGAACATTGTGTTATGCTCCTTAACGGGGAGTATATGGGCCTCGTCGTACAGGCGATGTTGCGGCGACATCAAAAGGCATCCTGTCGCTGTCCTGAGTGCCGTGTTTTGGCAAGTCTGCAACTTCATCCACTGCGTCCTACTAGTCCCCGTTGACCACACGGGCGCTGCATAGTTCAGAACCGGCCGGCCAATTGCCTTGTACTTTGCCTAAGTCCTTAACTTAGGTTAGGTTAGGTTGATGTGGCAGTCGGTTCAAATCACAAACTCACTTAGACCTTATGAAGGTCCATTGTGGTACCACTGCAGAACATGGGAACCTCTGTGCCTAATCTTCAGAGAACCATTTCGAAGCTCTTATAAAGCGTAGGATTGGCTTTTTTCCTACGCATGATAGTTCCGTAAGAGAGCTAAAGAAGGACCTACCTAAAAAGTCTGCTCTCCTCCTGGCCAGAGCTGGGCAGCTACAGAGGAAGTGCTCTACTGTTTCTTCCTCTTCCTCATCCCTGTAAATTCTACAATATTCGTGGGAGAATATTCCTAGTCTCGAAGAGTGCCTGCCAAATCGCCAATGACCGGTAACACAAGCCATGCCCTTGCAATATCCGATCTTGAGAGGCTGAGCAGTTCTTTCGTCTTTTTCTTATCAATTTGTGGCCAAAGTAGCCTGGTTGTTCTACAAGTGCCCACCTCTAGCCATGACCTGTTTGCCTCTTGGATTATGCTATTTCGAAGTTCTAATTTGCAGGTTGCCATGGGTATCCCAATTGTGCCTCTGTTTTCACATAGGGGGAGATCGGTACCTTTTCTGGCTAGCTCGTCGGCCCTGCAGTTTCCTTCAATATCTCTATGTCCCGGAACCCAAATGAGGCTGACCTTGAACACGGCGCTGATTTCGTTTAGAGCTGCGAGACATTCCTGCGCAACCTTCGATCTCAGCATTACCATATTCAATGATTTAATGGCCGCCTGGCTGTCCGAGAAAATATTAATCGTGGTCCTCGTTACGACATGCGTACTAAGGTACACAGCCACCTCCTTTATAGCTAAAACCTCTGCCTGATAAACTCTGCAGTGGTCCGGAATTTGGACGGATAATTCCTGTCCTAGTTCCTTGGAGAAAACTCCATAGCCAGGGTTGCCAGATATCTCTGTTGCCAAACCGGAACACTTTAGGGAGGGCCCCTCGCTCCCTTCCCTTTCATTTCGACGTGCAGTGAAATTTTATTTTGACAGACAAAAACAAAAACATAAAAACATGAGATCATGAGATCATTACAACGTACGCCAACAAAACAGAACAACTGATCACAACTAAAGCACAGAGAATTTTTAACAATGCATGAACCTTTTTTATTGTTTATAAAAAAATAGAGTTTATACTAAATATATCAAAAACATAAAAATACCATTGCTAAACTTTGTGCTAAACTCGGGAAAAATTTAATAAATTTGCATACAAATTTGCAACATTCTAATCAGACTTTTTATAAATAATTTTAAAATGAAGTTTTGCAGCCCATTAAATTTTAGTTGATTTTTGGTATTGGTATTTACTGAGAGTTTCTTTCATACAAACTATGTTCGATAATTCTTTGTATATGGAAGACACTGTCAGCAAAAAAATAAATGCTAAAAATCAACGAAATTTGCTGGCAACTTCAGACTTGCACTTTATTAATTTTCTCAAAAGCTACATTGTCAAAATTTTTCTAAAAGATCTGATTAGAAATTGTGATCTGATGAAAAAGCCTCCGAGCCAATAATTTTGAACGGCACTGTACTTATAAGTACTCTAGGTTTCATGAAAACAATTTAAGTACAAAATAACATTAAAATATCAGTCATATTTGNACTGCCCCATGCTCCTGGAGAGGATTTTCATAAATATTCCTGCCAGAGCCCTTAGGAACTCTGAGTTCTTCAACGTTCGTCTGTTCAAAGCTCTTTATGCAATCAATGCTCCTATTACTAGATCCTTGATTGAGTTTAATAGAATTACTAATTATTTGGAAATAGATTTTTCTTGTTCAAAAGAGTGCTTTTTAAATACAATAAACCCTCTTTATAAGTGAGCCATTTATGTATACTAGTAATTTGCCTACTGTTATCACATATTTCTACTTAGCCTGTAAGATTTTCTATTCTGATTGGCTTATTAAATAAATACTAAATACTAAATACTANCACAAATTAAACCGGTGCACTGAGAGAAAGAAGTTTAGAATTAAAAAAGACTGCTAAATTAAAAAGTACGCATATGAAAGAGCACCAACCCAACAGTTTGTTAGCGATCTTCGCCTTGTAGAAGTAGAACAGACGTGTTTTTGCACCGCTCTAAGTTTTTCTTAAATTCGAGCTTTTATTTTTTGTCGCACAACAATTAAAATTAAAATTAAAATTGTGTTAAAGACATTGACTCTGTTTTTCTTTTCCTGTGCTTATCATTTTCTAATATTTGCTACAGTATGCCCTGTTTTTGTGGCCATAGAGTTGAGCGCGCCCAAACTTCAGTGCAATGTNTTGAATCAACACCACGCGTGCGTGTTATGAAAGTATTATTTTTAATTACGAACATTTTTAAACGATAATCAAATAGAAAATATTCATGTTTACTATGCGTTATTTCCCTCACTGAATTCATAACATTTTCTGAATATTACAACGCNGGTATGCCCAGAGCAACATGGCTTTCTTCCGGGACGCTCAACTGTGACTAGACTGCTAAATTAAAAAATACGCATATGAAAGAGCACCAACCCAACAGTTTGTTAGCGATCTTCGCCTTGTACAAGTAGAACAGACGTGTTTTTGCTGCGCTCTAAGTTTTTCTTAAATTCGAGTNTTACAACGCTTTTTTTCTCTTAGTGTAGTGATTTTTGAACTTTTATTCAAATTTGTGCAATCAAATCAAAAACCGGGACACTAAAACGAAACCCGGGACATTTTACGGTTGGACCGGGACACCGGGACAAATAGTCTAAAACCGGGACATGTCCGGGAAAACCGGGACGTCTGGCAGCCCTATCCATAGCCAACCACCTTCTCCATGGTCTTGGTATTTGCCATTCTCTTCTTGACGGGATGCTCACCTTGAAGAGCCTATCGACCCACCAGGTTTATTGCGGGCAGATTGGTTACCACCTCTAGCGCTTTATTTGGGGTGGTCCTTAAGGAACCTGAAATGCATAGAAATGCTGTTCTTTGGACCTTACTCAATAGTTTTAGGTAACTTGATTTTTGAGTTGCTGGCCACCATACGAGTACTCCGTATAATAATATTGGCCTGACCACCGAGGTGTAAAGCCAACGTGTAATACGAGGTGTTAGCCCCCACTTGATTCCGACCGCTTGTTCGCAAGTGTATAATGCAACGTTGGCATTCTTTACTCTTTCCTCTATATTAGGTTTCCACGTGGGTTTCCTGTCTAATATGAGTCCTAGATACTTAACATTCTCCTTCAAAGATATCTCCACACCCATAAAGATTAGCGGGGAGATTGTGGGAAGCCTTGTAAAGAGAATTGCTTCGGTTTTTTCGGGGTTTATTCCGAGCCCCCTACTCTCTGTCCAGTTTCTAAGCGTTGCCATGTTAGAGCGCAAAATCTTCATTAGGGTATTTGGGTATTTGCCTTTAAAGGCAATTGCCAGGTCGTCAGCGTATGCAGTGACGTGGCAACCCCCCTCTCGAGTGCCTTCAGCAGAGAGTTTACTACCAAATTCCAGAGAAGAGGAGAGAGAACACCTCCCTGAGGAGTGCCTCTACAGACCTCTCTGCTTGTTGTGGTGTTGCCAAGCTTAGCGGTTATCTTCCTGCTGACAAGTATAGACTCAATCAGCGACACTACGTTGTGGTCAGCTCCAAGCTCTTTTAAGGCACCCGTTATGGCGCTTGCCTTAATGTTGTTGAAGGCGCCTTCTATATCAGCAAAGGCAACCAGAGCATACTCTTTATCTGATAAACTTTTTTCCACCAACCCGACGAGCGAGTGCAAGGCGGTTTCCGTAGATTTGCCTTTCGTATAGACGCGTGATTGCTGTAGTTCTACCGGGTGTACGCCGTCAAGTCCCGATGAATTGTAAGGACTAAAAGTCCTAATAGCCCGTTCGATTTTCGCCTTAGTGATCAGTCGATTTCCTAGATCAGATAGCCCCCCGTCATATGTGGGGTCGTTAAGTTCCATCGGCTTGCTACCTGGGAAGTGTGTGTCCAGGAGGAGACCTAAAGATTCCTCGCTCGTCGTAGTCCATGAGTTCCCTTGATCCTTGAGATAGCCAATGTTGCATGGCGACTTTGCAAGAATTCTTCTTAATCTGGCCGCTTCCGTGGTTTCCTCAATTCCCTTGCAGTAACTCTGCCATGATTTACGTTTCGCAGTTCTAACTGCTTCTTTATATATTTTTAAATCAGCCTTATAGGCTTCCCAGTCCTCTGTTGCTCTCGTGGCTTTAGCCTTTTTGAACATTGTCCTATTAGATTCACGTAACGAGGATAATTGTTTTGACCACCAAGGTGGTTTGTTCTTCCCCCTGTATCTAACAACCGGGCATCCGGCTGACAAAGAACTATTCATGGCTTTAGTGATCTGATTAAACAACCCGTCCAATTCCACCTGCGTGGCGGGGTCCCGGGGAGGTATCTTTGGCAATAAAGTCCTCAGTTTTTTGTTTTAAACCCCCCAGTCGGTATTTCGCACATTTCTTAATTCCCTAACTTGGGGGGTCTTGAGGTCTATTTCTAATTGAATATAACAATGGTCAGAGTAAGACTTTTCACTAAGTACTCTCCATCTCTTGATTTTATGGGCAAACGTGTCCGAAGTCAGGGTTATATCCAAAACTTCCTCTCTACTCTTTGTTATAAAGGTCGGCTCTGAGCCTAGATTCAAGACACTAAGTCCTTAACTTAGGAGCGCTCTTCGATGTAGCTGGACTATTCAACTGAAAATCACGAAGACGACCTTCCAATTCTCCTACTTTAGCCTCAACTTTATCCTGTCTATCCTTGATTTGTTCGTTATCTCTAAATAGTCAACTTCTCCTGCAGTTGTGCTATCTTTGAAGCCTGAACTTCCAGAAACTGCGATACGTTTGTCTTCTCTGCTTGTAGCGGTGACGAAATGTCTGACGACAAATGCGACCTCTGTGCTTCCAGCTGTGTTTGTATCTGTGATATGGCAGCCAATAACGAGTTCATGTCCATAGCTGTGGATGATCTTAGAGCCTTTTGTTTTTTCTTACCGTATGTGTGCTGCGTAGCCTTCTACGAACAAGCTGCTCTTCCTTTTCTTCGCCCTTCATTGATGCATCGTCGTCCTCACGATGGAAATAGTATTTGTCAACGTCGATCCCTTCTTTTTCCATAGCCCCTCGCAGCCGTGATAGTAACTCTACTTTTGTATGTTAGTGTTGGTTGATATTTCCGACAGGGTGATAGTAAGATGATTTATTTTGGAGCGAATTTCCGTCATCCCTTGTCAAGCTTGGTTTGGAGACAAACCGGTTTCGGCATTGTGCCATTTACTACTCACACGCCAGATACGTTGATGACATCATATGTCTTATAACAAAGAAAAATGAAGAACAGATATTGGAATACCTCAACAAACAGCACAGCAACATAAAGTTCACAAGGGAACAAGAAATGGGAGGAAAGCTAAATTACTTAGATCTGACGATTAAAATAAATAAAAACACCAATAGTTTGCAATATGAAATTTTTAGGAAGCCCACAGCCACGGATACAATACATAAAAAAGCCTCCTTTAGACAGGTGATCAATGGAATTGAGCGAATACCATTAACAAAAGCAGGATACAAAAAACATGTTACCGCAATATATGCCATAGCGGCTAACAACGGATATAAGAGAGATCTGGTAGAGGAAATCCGATGGAAACACAAAAACAAAAAGCCAAACAAAGAATAAAACAATGCGAAAAATTGGGCGGTATTGACCTATACTGGAAAGTCAACGTACAAACAAGAAAAGCTGTTCCAGAAACACAACCTTCGCACGTCATTCAGAATAAATTAAAACGTGGGACGGATACTATGGAACACCACAAATCAAGAAGAGCCATTGGATAAACAAGTAGTGTATAAATAAATTTGCAAATGCCAGCATAGTTATAAAGGTCAAACAGGACATAAAATAAAAACAAGATTCCGCGAACAAAACGACAGGCATGGACACTCCGAAGACACCAAAAAGTACCACCAGGACAGAAATCACCGACTTTTACCTACCTGCAGACAAAAACCATACAGTGACAACATAACGGATGCTAACAGCGAAAAATGAACCTATTACCTGCTTCCCAAAAAGGACACCACTGCATATCTAATAATTAATTATCCACGAAAATCACATTACCTAAGATAAATTAACATAAAATAAGGACAAAAACTCGAGCCAGACAGAACGAAAAACGACACTAAAGATGGCACAACGCCGAAACCGTTTTGTCAGCAAACCAAGCTTCACAAGGGCTGGCTGAAATTCTTTCCAAAATAAATCAACTCTACTTTTCTTCTGGAGGTTGCTAAAATACGCTTTTCTTACTCCTGTTTAAAACATTTCAAAAAACATCAACTTCTATAGTGTCGGAATAAAGCAAGAAAAGCAAGCGAAAAACACAAAAATTTTTATGTTTATAACATTATCATAACATTTTTATATTCATAACATTATCACAACATTTTTATATGTAAACACTGGTTTACAACAAAAATGCGCAGCGGATGCCACTATCCAATTCCTATGAAGAATCGCTTGCTGATTCCGAAATTTAGTATTTTCCCCATATATAAGTTTTCGAGATATTTGCAATTTACCGTTACTTAGCTTAAAAAAAATGGTTCCACTTAATCACGTACATCTTATACGAAGTGTAGTGAATGAAACGTAGAAAAACTCCCCATAAACAGTATATGTATGTATGTACATCAATTTTCTATAAACATAGTATTTTTTGGGAAATTTTTTAATCATTCCAGATTTTTTATTTTTTTATGAAAGAAAACCAAATTTAACAGGGAAAAACTTCAATATTGGTACTTTACCAAAAAAGGATGCTACTAACGAAGAAAGTCGTAGATATGGGAATAAAAAAGAGGGANAATAGTTCCCTGTATGAAGTTTCAAAGCGCGCAACTTTATAGTTTTTAAGTAATTTGTTATTAAAGTTTGTAATTTTCACCAACTTGTATTGGACTATTTCACAATATATAATGCACTTTCCACTAAATTTACACGTTATTTACACTCAATATATGCGCAGCTAGAGTGTGCACGTTCAAACAAATAAATACTTTTAGTATATTACAGCTTTTTTATAAAAAATTGATTGTTGTTTAACTTTATGAGAGTACATGCAGAATATGTGCAAATGGCAGCAGGACTGTGTTGCCATATCTCAAAAACCAAGAGTGGAAAGCAAGACCAAAAGAAAATGCGATTAAAAGGAAAATACGACAAGGTTCTTTTGTTCAGATAAAAATAAATAGTAGGGGGATTGGGGTAATATTCCCCCATAAAATACTGAAACACACTTTTAAGGCTTATATGTATATTTAATTGCGTCAATAAGTTTGAGGAAAGGGTCCTCATGCTTACGAGCAATTGTTTTGCGCCAAAGATATTCTGTAATTATATCCGTAAAATTATGAGGATTATTATAGTTGGGATTATAACCCTCAGGCAGTAGAATTCTCCTTTCTGTGTTGCCAAAGAAAAGGGGCCGAACACCTTTTGCATAGAACACCTTTCTGCGTAGGCGGCCTTCGGCCGCACTTAGGGATTATAACCCTCAGGCAGTAGAATTCTCCTTGCTGTGTTGCCAAAGAAAAGGGGCCGAACACCTTTTGCATAGAACACCTTTCTGCGTAGGCGGCCTTCGGCCGCACTTAGGGATTATAACCCTCACTACGTAGAATTCTCCTTTCTGTGTTGCCAATCCCCCTACTATTTATTTTTATCTGAACAAAAGAACCTTATCGTATTTTCCTTTTAATCGTATTTTCTTTTGGTCTTGCTTTCCACTCTTGGTTTTTTTAGATATGGCAACACAGTCCTGCTGCCATTTCCACATATTCTGCATGTACTCTCATAAAATTAAACAACAATCAATTTTTTATAGAAAAGCTGTAATATACTAAAAGTATTTATTTGTTTGAACGTGCACACTCTAACTGCGCATATATTGAGTGTAAATAACGTGTAAATTTAGTGGAAAGTGCATTATATATTGTGAAATAGTCCAATACAAGTTGGTGAAAATTACAAACTTTAATAACAAATTACTTAAAAACTATAAAGTTGCGCGCTTTGAAACTTCATACAGGGAACTATTAGACCCCCATCTACCTCCCATATTTTCGTTAATGCTGAACTCCGGGGTTAGCAATCTAAAGCCCACGCAAAAAAGATGTGAAAGGTCATATGAAAATGTATGTAGATAATCGTACATGGCGTATGAGTAACATTCTCTACTGCTCATCATGGTTGCCACTCGCCAACATTTTTTTTTACCAAAATCTCTTAAGAAAAGTTACCAAAAGTTACCAAATCTTCACTACCAAAATCTTCACTTCTTCACTGAGAAAAAATATACTGAATATTTAACACTGCTATATTTCATAACAAATATGTACATATATACTTACAGCCCGATTCTGTGCACTTAATATTTTTCCATATATTTATATAATTTGTATATTTTTATAATTTGTAAATTTTTGATTATTTATTAAGAACTCCCAGTTCTAGCACAGAAGTTTAAATCTATTTTCTTGATAAATTATCAAGATTGAAAATGCTATTGACAATTATAATATTTTTTTTTATTAGAAAATATTTTACTATCAATTAATTACTGCATGCGGCGTTCTCATTTTCGTTGTTGGTTTTCCGACAGGGTAGGAGTATGATGTAATGTGGAGCGATTTTCCATCATCCCTTGTCAAATTAGGTTTGGAGACAAACCGGTTTCGGCGTTGTGCCATTTTCAGTGTAATTTTTCGTTCGGAATGTGCCGATGCTTGGACCTGCGACTCACGGAATAATTTCACCGGCACACAAAAAAAGTGGCGGGTGCTTTTAACCAGCCGTTTCGAGTAAATTGCGAAAAGTGCTAATTTTTTTGCTATTTTGTCGGTATTTCATAATTTACTTTACGTCGAAATACATGTCGGTAGGTGTGGAAATACATGTCGGTACATTTTTTTTGTGTCGGAATAATCAAAATGATTTATAGACCTTACCAAAAATTGCCAGATGGCCAGTATTAAAATATGAGAGGGTAGAATTCAAAATTTATCGCAAAAAATCGAATTTTGTTTTAGAAGTGCAGCTCTTGGTGCTGCCACTGTAATTGAAATATTTCCAGTATTCGAATATGAGATGACTCTAATTTTATCGAAGTAATTTTGTAGAAGTGTCCGTAGTGCTGCCACTGAAACTCGAAGGGTTTTTATAATTACGCACATTCTAAACATAAGTCATTTCTTTCTAGTAATGCAAATAGATGTTTAGTTGCAAAAGTTACCAAAATGAAATTAAAGTTACCAAGTTACCAAACCGTTTAAAAGTTACCAATTTTGGTAGAAAGTTACCAATTGTGGCAACCATGCTGCTCATATGCAGGGTGGGTAAAAACTCGGAGTTCGAGCGAGCGAGCGAGCACGAGCAGTTTGGCTTGCTCGGAAAACGAGCGAGCGCTGCTTGTTAGCTCGCACTCCTATTAAACGAGCGAGGCTCTTGTGGTTGCCTCGCTCGCAGTGCGAGGCGAGTAGCTGTCTGCATACTCGCTCTGCTAGGTAAGACGAGTGAGCGACGAGCGAGCGCTCCGAGTGTACTATACAACACACGCATTTTTGTGCTTAAAAATGTGGAAATGTAGTAAATAGATTATGCACGAAAGTATGTTAATAATTGTATGTACATATGGCCCAAATCGCCGAAAACGAAACCAAGGGTAACATTTTTTTTTCTGAGGTTTCGCAGATTTTTGATTATATCTTGGTCATACATATTCTAAGGTATCGGACAACATAAATATTAACACAAATCTCCTTCTCTCAAACTTGAAAATTCACTTAATCCTGAGACACCTTTAAATTATTAAAAATTAAAAAAGAACAACACGAAACTAAAAGGTAGTTTATATTTAATGACGGTAATTTTTCATATAATACTTCCTGCTCTTAGCTGGGCTAATGTTTTCTGTAAGTTAATAAAACAAATATTTGGCAAAAATGCAGTCATTAGCTTTCGATATGAAAATGAGTTCGAACGGTTTTTTTTTTAATGTAATGTAATAGTCCAAAACAGCAAAAAGTTTTTGTCGTGGAATCCACCAGGTTAAAAGAATGAAAGATCGTAGTTTTCTTCGAGAAATTTTGGCCTACTTTCATAATTTAAAACAAAATCTACTGTACTGTCCCTTATACCTTTGTTTTAAAGTGAAAAATATTTGTAACGTAACAGTCTTTTTAATGCTTTAATTTTTAAGTAAGACATTTTTTAATTTAGCTCATTTTCCAAGCTAAATTGTAAGCCATAAAACGTTATACAATTAAAATCATGAAGCTAACCAAGGCTCAAAAAAATAAAAATTACATAGAAAAGTTAAAACAAACGCGAAAATTCGATGACTTTAAAAGAAACGGGCCGCCGCCCAAAGAAAGCGGCGCAAGGAATTAAGAAATGAAGAAAATAAATTGCCAATCGAAGAATTTAAAAGACGTGTTAAAACCCGCCGCTCAGTTATTCGAGAAAATATAAGGAAGCACCGAGAAAAAATTAAATCTATACCGGTTCTGAATCACACTGATGTCAATGAACCGATAAATGGTCACGAAATTGGTGTCGCTGAGGTTGAAAAAGGCTATAAATCCACGCAAGCACTAGGTAAAGCAGTGAAAAAAGCTATGAATGCACTTCCCGCTTCTAGGGCACGCAAAAATGCAGTCTTAACAAAGATTATAAGCGACATGAAAGATCAAGACCGACAAGATCTTTTAAATATTATTTCACCACCTGCGGTGAATAGGCAGAAAAGTTGCTGGTGTAAGGTTGAAGAAGAAATTAGAAGATTTTACGAAAGGGATGACATCTCCAGAATTTCTCCAAAAACAAAAGATGTTAAGCAATACGACAACTTAGAAACTGGGGAAAAAGTACTTCTTCCGACGAGGTACATGCTCCTGACTATCAAAGAAGTCTTTGCAATATTTGATGAAGAACAAGAAACCACAGGGAAAGGTATAGGAATCTTAACAACAAGTTGTGGAATGTTGGCCCATAATTATTTATATTTTCCTTAGATGGCTGTGGCCTTACATTGTTTGCTGAAAATCGACCAGAACATATAAGATTAAATAAGGATCTCCCCCATTGCATGTGCATGTCTTCTTATCACTCCAACTTTATTGAGGCTGTCGCAGATCTTCATAAATATGCTCCATCAATGCCAACATATAATCAAGGTTTTGTTAAGAAATTTTTGTGTGAGGATACCAGCACAGATTGTTGGTTTTCAAGATGTGGTAAATGTGATGGTATATCTTCTGAATCACTGAAGAAACAACTTAGTGACATTAAACTGAATATTCCCGTTAAATGGATGGTCTGGCGATAAAGTGACAGTTCTAAACGAATCGAGAAACGCGAAGAATCTGCAGTCGGATATTTATTACAAGTACGATCGCCCGAGGG
Source organism: Rhagoletis zephyria (assembly GCF_001687245.7). NCBI lineage: Eukaryota > Metazoa > Arthropoda > Insecta > Diptera > Tephritidae > Rhagoletis > Rhagoletis zephyria. Next base: position 70,079 of record NW_016157885.1, read on the forward strand.
CTTTTAACGAACAATTAAACGAAGGATTGCTCCAAATTGATTTCGCTGAAAATTTCGTATGTGAATGGCAAGATGAAGTTCAAAACGCACACTGGAATCAGAAGCAACTATCTTTGTTCACAACTGCTTTCTATTATACAGATTCCAATCGAAGGTTTCCATATCCGACGATTTGGTACATACAAAGGAAACAATTTTCCCCTACATGTACATATTGCTAACAGGACTACCAAAATCAGTAAAAATATTGAAATATTGAAATATTGGAGTGATGGACCTTCATCGCAATTCAAAAATAAGTATATTTCTGCAGTTATTCCTTTATTAGAAAGCGAGTTCGGAAAGAGTTGTGTAGACGGAATTGGCGCAACTACCAAACACATCGTGAAGAAACATGTTTTGTCTCGAAAATGTATCGTAAGCTGCGCTTCGGAGTTTGTTTTAGCATTTAATCGGACAGAATCAAGAATCGCTGTGGAAGAAGTTACAAAAAACCATTTCTTGGACATAAATGATATATTTAATGCTAAAAAAATGTTTGCTAATGCAAAAATTATCCCAGTGATAGCCTCTACACACCAAATACAAGTAATTAATGGGTCAATCGCCGCGTTCAAAACTTCGAAACAAGGATACGGTTTATAATAATAAGTCCGTTGTGCTCTTAGTATATCTTAAAAAAATAATTCACGTTTTTTACTTTGAATTACATGTCAAATCGTAAATTTTCCGAATTTAAGTTACTTATTGCAAAAATCAAAAATAAAAGCCATTTTGAAACCTAATTATAATCTTCGAGCTATACGTATATCGTACAGGTAACGTAACAGCCTATTTCTGTAACGTAATAGTCCGACTATTTTTTGTTTACATTGACCTCAAAATTTATTTTATCACTCCAATTAAAACTTAGTTCTTTAGCTCCATCCTTACGCTAAGAAGCTGTATACCAGCCATTGAAAACACTCAACTAGGAGAGCAGACTTTTACGATAATATACGATCCCTTTAAAATCTACTTCCAAAATGTGTAATGCAACAGTCAGGTCTTAAACCGTTCATTAGTTCTAAACAACGTGAGCTACAATAATTGTGTGTATATGAAAAATATCGCTACATGTTCATACTTTAAGGTGTAAGAAGAAAAATAACCGGATAATTATTTTCTACTGAGTTTCAGTGGTATTTCTAAAGCTGTGTGAGCCAAAATGTAATGTAACAGTCCGCGTTTTGGGCCATATGTACATATGCATATAAATATGTGAATATTATATTAGGGCATCATTTAAAACAACAAATAAAATTTATTACATATAGATTATAGAATAAATAATTTTTTTAGAGTTATATACATACATATGTACATACATACCATGCATATTTATATATGTATGTATGTACGTATTTACCCTGTGGGGAAAATCTCTAGTTCTGAACTGATGCGCTTCTAGTACATTTAGACCCAGTACTGGTTCGCGATAAATCTCTTTTGCATGCAAGCAACTGGAGAATTTAACATGGCGATGTCCTAGGAAGTGTCAATTGCCCCCCGCTGTATCCCTTTTTCGATAGTTCCGAACTAGTCCTAAATTCTATAGTTCCGAACCAGTTCTAAAATCGACAGAGGAAAGAAAAAAGTATCGTGATTTTTCAATCTTTTTGGTTCTTCCATGTGTGCGATTTTAATTTATTTTGAAAGAAATGTGTTTTCAATTTGAAATTAAATTTGTTTGAATGATTGTAAGAAATGTACGTTTACATACCTTTAGCTGTTGCTGAATCTGCAGAGGTGCTCGCTGTTAGATTCCAGACCGTCCCAAGATGTTGTAATGTTACACACATATTTTGGTTTTGTATTACCAAGCTATGAAAAAGCATCTGCGAAATGCAGAATAGAAGCGTGTTTGAACGAAACAGCTGCCGAACACATATCTATGTAAAGTAAACAAGCCCCCTGCTGCATCCCTTTTTCGATAGTTCCGAACTAGTTCTAAATTCGACAAATAAGATCTAGTTCGTTCTGCATCTCTCTTTCTATAGTTCGGAACCAGTTCTAAATTCGTCACATTAGATATAGATTTCTAGTGAAAAAACTGAAAAAGTTAGTTTTTTAAAAGTACCACTTTTCACCGATATTGGACTGGTGGGGATCTAGCTCCTATCGGACTAGTTCCTTTTTGACGATAAAGACCTAGTACGAAACTAGAAATCTGATTCACTAGTCCGTGGTTTCCCTGCAGGGTATGTATGTATGTATTTATGTATGTGTACATATGCACAGGATTCGGATTTGCCTCATTTTAGCCCCTCGCTCGCTCGTTAGTTTGCTCTGAGCTAGCGCCACTCACGCGAGGATGTTTGCAAATNATCGTGATTTTTCAATCTTTTTGGTTCTTCCATGTGTGCGATTTTAATTTATTTTGAAAGAAATGTGTTTTCAATTTGAAATTAAATTTGTTTGAATGATTGTAAGAAATGTACGTTTACATACCTTTAGCTGTTGCTGAATCTGCAGAGGTGCTCGCTGTTAGATTCCAGACCGTCCCAAGATGTTGTAATGTTACACACATATTTTGGTTTTGTATTACCAAGCTATGAAAAAGCATCTGCGAAATGCAGAATAGAAGCGTGTTTGAACGAAACAGCTGCCGAACACATATCTATGTAAAGTAAACAAGCCCCCTGCTGCATCCCTTTTTCGATAGTTCCGAACTAGTTCTAAATTCGACAAATAAGATCTAGTTCGTTCTGCATCTCTCTTTCTATAGTTCGGAACCAGTTCTAAATTCGTCACATTAGATATAGATTTCTAGTGAAAAAACTGAAAAAGTTAGTTTTTTAAAAGTACCACTTTTCACCGATATTGGACTGGTGGGGATCTAGCTCCTATCGGACTAGTTCCTTTTTGACGATAAAGACCTAGTACGAAACTAGAAATCTGATTCACTAGTCCGTGGTTTCCCTGCAGGGTATGTATGTATGTATTTATGTATGTGTACATATGCACAGGATTCGGATTTGCCTCATTTTAGCCCCTCGCTCGCTCGTTAGTTTGCTCTGAGCTAGCGCCACTCACGCGAGGATGTTTGCAAATGAGCACTCGTTAAGTACGAGCGCACACGCTGAGCAGCCAGCGAGCGAGTAAGCAAACGAGGGCAGCGCAAGAGTAGAGCGGCAAGCAAACGAGGGCCTCATTAGCTCTTCCCTCGCGAGCCGTCGTTGCGAGCGAGGCACTCTTTTGCAGCAGCAGACAAGCGAGGCAAATGAGGCTAGCAGATTAGACAGGCAAACGCGTTGTTTGGTCGGCAAAAATGTATGGGATAAAAATTGCAGCAACTAAGAATTTCGAGTAAAGGATTGTATGCACGCGTGCAGATATGTATATACATACATATGTATATACACATATGTTTGTATATATTTATGTATGTATTCTCATGCACAGAAGAATAGATTCGTGCTATTTTGACCAGTTTTATCTACTAGATAGGCACATATGTGCATACATATCTATGTAGGTATAATGTTTTTAATGTTCAATAATTTCTTATAAAATTTCAACTTATACACTTAGGTCTCTTTTTATGCGGTTCTTTTTTATGCGGATTTGAATTTATGCGGTTTTTCAAACACTTTTTTCGCTGTAGCGATTTTGCTTTTTTGAGAGCTTTTATTACTTTTTTTAATATGTAAGGAGCAATGCTTCTGATAAATAATTTGTCTTTGTATTCTTACATACAAGTAATTACTAAGTAATTTGACTAAGTAACTATGTTACATATGTATAAATGAGAATATAATATTTATAAAAATCATTTTTTTGTCTTTCATTTCATAAATGAGTAGGACATCAGCATTTTCAAATGAATATTCCTGGTTTAGCCCCCATACATATGTATGTATGTAGGATAATACAAACTACTATTTGATAATTAAGGCTGGTCCACATAGAACTTTCGCGTTGACTTTGTAGTTGGCGTTGGTTTGACAGAACGCAAGTTAAAAGTATGCGTTCTACAATGAAGCTTGGCAGATACTACTTTGGCCACTAAATTAACATATTAACGAGAGATAAATTAATATTTCATATCAATAATTCCATGTAAAATTATATTTCTTGCCTTCATTTGATTAAAAGGAAAAAACATTAAATTAAATTTTATTTATTTGCAACAGCTGGCGACCGACGCAGCGATCTTTCTGCTTTGTGTTGGCCTTAGCGTTGCCAAATTTTGGATATGTGGACGGCTGCTTTGAAATTCGACGCCAACGCAACGCCAAAGTTGTATGCGAACCGGTCTCTATTCTTTGTTTACGCAAATTTTCCCATGTCTACATATCCATATATACATGCATACATATGTACATATGTCCTTGAACAACAGGCCACAAATAAATTTTTTCACCAAGGACTATATTTCATTCAGGTATACAGCATAACTGCTACAAGTAGCAAACTATTTTGGGGGTGTTAACAAGTGCTTACTTGTTTTTTGTTTCTGCGGCACAAACGATTATAATATCTTCGTTACTTACTTTTCACTGTAAAGACAAAACACATGCATATGTACATAGATATATAAATGCATATATACATAAATACGTACATACAAACATATATAAATATGCATGTTATGTGTGTACACATGTATGAATATAACTCTAAAAAATAATTAATTCCATAATCTATGCTTATGTATGTAATCAATTTTATTTGTTGTTTTAAATGCTGCCATAATATAATAATTCACATATATATATGCATATGTACATGCAATTATTAACATACTTTCGTACATAATCTATTGACATACATTCCCACATTTTTATGCACAAAAATGCATGTGTTGTATAGTACACTCGGAGCGCTCGCTCGTCG
>NW_016157885.1:77085-86387 GCF_001687245.7 Rhagoletis zephyria
TTGTTTGTTCATTATTATTTTAATGTATACGTTGTTGTTTATAATAAACAAGTTCGCAACTACGTTTCAAATTAAAAATATGTATAAAAAAAATTCGCAATCTTCTTTTTCAGAAAATTTATTTATTCTGAACTGAAAATCCCAATAATGGGATCGTAAAAANATTTTAATGTATACGTTGTTGTTTATAATAAACAAGTTCGCAACTACGTTTCAAATTAAAAATATGTATAAAAAAAATTCGCAATCTTCTTTTTCAGAAAATTTATTTATTCTGAACTGAAAATCCCATTAATGGGATCGTAAAAAAACGACCGCTGTGGTGTAGTGGTAATCAGTGCGCGCTTCCACTGCGCAGAGCCTGGGTTCAAGCCCTGCTCAAAGCAACATTACAAACAAATTTAGAAGAGAAGGTTTATCCTTAACAGCGGTCGCCCCTCGACAGGCAATGGCAAACCTGCGAGTGTATTTCTACATGAAAAACAGCGTAAAACTGTAAGTCCCTTCCCTTTGTGTGACAACATCAAGGCGCACGCCACAAACCGGAGGAGAAGCTCGGCCAAACAATAACATATGTATAAGCGCCAATCTATTACACCAGGGGACAAAAATGGGAATCAATTTCGTTGCATCGAATGTTAAAGCTGTTTTAGACTTTTTTATGCTGATTACGAATCCGTAAGTATAAAGTCTTCATCCGCTACAGATTTGGAAAAAACGAGGTCAAAGTGTCAAAAAATCGCGTGTTTTGCAATATTTTAGAACCCATAGCAAAGTAAGTAAAGGTGATATTAGGCTTAAATTAAAACTAGAAGTCTCGACTACTATCCCTGAAAATACCATCCCTGTACCTTGAATTGATGGTCACTTATAGTAATCAGCATAAAAAAGTCTATCAAAAACAGCTTTAACATTTGATGCAAAAAAATCACTGTTCCCTTGTGTTATTATTATTGGAAAATTTGCTGTCCAACAAAAAAAAATTTAAGAAAAAAGTAGAAAATTTGCTAAGTCACAAAATTATCTACAAAATTTGTAAAAAAGCAGACTTTTTTATTATTTTTTTTTTCAATAAAGGGTAAATGAAAAACGCGAAACATTGCATTCAAAGTTTTGCAAAATACTTAAAGAAAATTACTTAGGAACGTTTTTTGTGTCTGCTGTACAATTGAAAAAAATGGACTTAGCAACTTTGCACTCTAAGCTAGCGATATGTAACATAGTTACTTAGCCGAATTACTTAGTAATTACTTGTATGTAGAATACAAAGACAAATTATTTATCAGAAGCATTGCCCCTTACACATTGAAAAAAAGGTAATATAAGCTCTCAAAAAAGCAAAATCGCTACAGCGAAAAAAGTGTTTGAAAAACCGCATAAATTCAAATCCGCAAAAAAAAGAACCGCATAAAAAGAGACCTAAGTGTATAAGTTGAAATAGAAATTTATAAGAAATTATTGAACATTAAAAAAATTATACCTACCTAGATATGTATGCACATAGTTACATACGTATGTGCCTACCTAATAGACAAAACTGGTCAAAATAGCACGCATCTATTCTTCTGTGCATGAGAATATATACATACATAAATAAATACATACATATTTGTATATATGTATGTATATACATCACGATCCAGAAAATAAAGGTCGCGCCATTCGCGGACCGCTAACCCTCTCATCGTCGATTTGACAGCATCCACCCAATCGCTGACGTCATAAAATACTTTTGTTTACATTCACTGTTGCCAACTTAATGCTTTTCGCACCAAATTTAGTGGGTATTCAAAACCCGAACATTTTTGAGTTTGGTGCTTGGTGCGTTTTTGGTGCTTTTGTTTTTAGTTTGAAGACACCAAATTATAAAATCTTAAAAAAATGGAAGCAAAATTTATAGCAATCATAAGCGTGGTAAGCAACTTCACAAAAATTTTAATAAAATCATGGCACAATCATAAGCGACAACAAAATATGTGGCAGCACCTTCAATCAAGCCAGAAGAAATCGACCGTCGTGCAAGAAACATTGATTTTTATTAATTTGAATCGGCATCCTTACAATATAATTATGTATGCATATAAAGTCCATAAAATACACCAATAAATATTTGGTGCTTTTTCAAATTGAAAACTTGGCAATACTGCCTTTTGTTCGATGCTTCCTCTTTTTCTTGTCGAGTTCGTCTTGCTCTCTCATTCTGGTATTTATTGACGTCACGGCCAGTTACTCTCAGCTCGATTGGCGCAATCTTGTATTCTATCATTCTTGTATTATATACATATATGCATGTGTGCGTACAATCCTTTACTCGAAATTCTTAGTTAATGCAATTTTTATCCCATACATTTTTGCTGACCAAACAACCCGTTTGCCTGTCTAATCTGCTTGCCTCATTTGCCTCGCTCGTTTGCTCGCCGCATTTGCCTCGCTCGTTTACTAGCCTCGCCCGTCGGCTGTTGCAAATGAGTGCCTCGCTCGTTTACTCTCCTCGCTCGTCTGCTGCTGCAAATGAGTGCCTCGCTCGCAACGACGGCCTCGCGAGGCCATCGTTTGCTTGCCGCTCAACTCTTGCGCTGCCCTCGTTTGCTTACTCGCTCGCTGGCTGCTCAGCGCGTGCGCTCGTACTTAACGAGTGCTCGTTTGCAAATAGCCTCGCTTGTTGCTCGTGAGTTGCGCAAGCTCAGAGCAAACTAACGAGCGAGCGAGGGGCTAACATGAGGCAAATCCGAACCCTGCTCATATGTATTTCATACTTTTTTTTTATTTATCTACCGATTTTATGCTTTTCAAATTACACCTTGTTTTTTTTTTGTAAAAACAGGCTTTAATAAAAATGAAAATCTATTATTTCTTAGATTTTTTTCTCTGTTAAATTAAATTTTTTTGAATTTTTTCAAAAAAAAAATAAAAATCTGGAATGATTAATAAATTTCTCAAAAAATACTAAGATTATAGAAAACTTATGTACATACATACATACTGTTTATAGGGAGTTTTTCTACGCTTCATTTGCTACATTTCGTATAAGATATACCTGATTAAGTGGAACCACCTTTTTTAAGCTGAATAACATAAATTGCAAATATCTCAAAAACTTATATATGGAAAAATTCTAAATTTCGGAATCAGCAAGCGATTCTGCATAGGAATTGGATAGGGGCATCCGCTGCGCATTTTTGTTGTAAACCAGTGTTTTAATATAAAAATGTTATGATAATATTATCAATATAAAAATGTTATGACAATGTTATGAATATAAAAATGTTATGATTTCATTTGATAAAAGTAAAGATAATACATATTTATTTATATATTGAAAATTAAAAAAATAAAAAATAAAAAATAAAAAATTTAAAACCAATAACTTACTAGAAAATTTTTTATTATAGCTTAAAATTATTGTAACCAATAGAGGTAAATATGTTGTACAAAAACACATAAACAGAAGTTCACAAAAGTTGATATAAAACTATTCGTCGACTTAAATAGTTAACTTTTTACTGCGCATGTTTATTTTACGAGGAGGAAGCATCGAAAGCCTAACCCCGTCAGTGTGAGACTTTAACCCAAACTAAACTTCCTACCGTCATGTACCGTTCCCCTCCCGGTACCACCGTCAAGGATTTCGTCTGGATTATAACACTGTGTGACTGATAATGTTATAGATCTATTCTCTTCTTCTTCTTCGTATTTGGCGCTGTAACCGCCAAAGCGATTTTGACCGAGTTCAACAAAGCACGCCAGTCGTTTCTCTTCTGTGCCAACTGACGCCAATTGGAAATGCCAAGTGAAGCCAGAATTCTTTCAGAGCTGGAGCGTCGGTGTCAATTCGAATGATATGGTCAAGCCAGTGGACCCGCTGAATTTTAATTCGCTGCACTATGTCCGTTTCGTTGTAAAGTTCATACAGCTCATCGTTCCATCGTCTGCGGTAAATCTTCCAAAATCTTTCTCTCGAATACTCCAAGAGCTATCTCATCGGATGTTGTCATTGTCCATGCTTCTGCGCCATATACCAGCACGGGCATGATGAGTGACTATTAGAGTGTGGTTTTCGTACGTCGAGAGAGGACTTTACTCCTGAATTCCCTACTCAGTCCAAAGTAGTACTTGTTGGCAAGAGTAATTCTGCGTTGGATTTCCAGGCTGACATTATTATCGGTGTTAATGCTGCTTCCCGCTTCTCGGTGTAAATGATTTCCGCGGGGTGGCGCGGGGCGGCGCGCGAACGCGGACCGCCGCGATGCCGGGAACTTTCAAAATTGTATACTTACAAATCCGTCCATTTAACTTGTTCATGTACAACTTTTTGTCAAATGTAACTGCGTGACTACCTACATATGTGCCCTATTTTGCTTTATTACTCAAATTGTTAAGTATAAAAGTTCGTCTTATTGCTCAACGAGAAATGAAATAAAGCAAATTTGTGTTATTTCACATTCAATTGGGAAGTAACACAAATTTGCGTTATTGCCGTTTGTGTTATTTCACCCCCCCGGAAAAGACAGAACAGACTTCGCGGTTTTTCTTACCGATGATGTCCGTGTCATCGGAATAAGACAGCAATTGTACGCTCTTGTAGTAAATTGTTCCTGAGCGGTTCAGTTCTGCAGCTCTTATTATCTTCTCCAACATCAGATTAAAGAAGTCCCATGAAACGAAGTCGCCCTGTCTCAAACCCCGTTTTGTGGCGAACGGCTCGGAGAGGTCTTTCCCTATTCTGGCAGAGCGGGTGGTATTGCTCAACGTCATTTTACACAGCCGTATGAGTTTTGAGGGTATGCCAAATTCAGACATAGCGGCGTATAGGCAACTCCTTTTAGTGCTGTCGAAAGCGGCTTTAAAGTCGACAAATAGTTGGTGAGTGTCGATCTTTTTCCTGCGGGTCTTTTCCAAGATTTGGCGTATTGTGAATACCTCGTCTGTGTTGGATTTTCTAGGTCAAAAGCCACACTGATAAGGCCCAATCAGTTCATTGACGGTGGTGTTCAGTCTTTCACACAATACATTCGCTAAGACCTTGCAACCTATGCTTAGAAGGCTGATCCCGTGGTAGTTGGCACGCATTGCGGGGTCGCCTTTCTTGTGGATTGGGCAGAGCGCACTTGAATTCCAGTCGTCGGGAATGCACCTTATTAGCTCCTTGCCATCTTAATTGAATAGCTCAGATGACAGGCCGTCAGCTCAAGCAGCTTTGTTAGTTTTCATCAGCATAATCGCTATTCGTACCTCGTCTGGCGCTGGGATATTGACTCCATCGTCATCGACTGGGGACTCGGGTTCGTCTTCTCCACTTCTTTCAGTGCTTCCGCCATTCAAAAGGGTCGAAGAGTGTTCTCTCCATAATTTGAGTACGTTCTGGACATCGGTCACTATGTCGCCATGGTTGTTCCTATAGGAGTCTTGAAACCTTCCGTAAGTCGCTCAACTCTCTGCTAAAAATTTCGGATGTTTTTCTGTCGGCCAGCATTTCAAGCATTTTTCTCTGCAGCTTCTAGACACTCCTCTTCGTACCAGTAATGAGCGGAAAATGTGGTTCCACTGCTTCCCCGGCGAAGTCGATCAGCCTCAGCCCGCCGTTTAAATCGCCAAGCATGATTTTTATACGTGTCGTTGGGCAGCGCTAATATGTACGCTCTAAGCTAAGAGATCCTTGGATGCCTCGTCCTTCTGTTCCATAGGGGCATTTGCACATATGAGCGAGATGTTGAATAATCTCGCTTTGATGCGGATTGTGACTAGACGTTCGCCCACTAGAGTGAACGCCGATCTCTCTCCCAGCACAAATCCAACACCGACTTGCTCTGTAGTAGACGTCGCAAGGCTCGACGCTTACCTTCCTCGCCCCGTTCATCGCAATTCATGGATGGCGGTGACGTCAGCCTTTATTTTTCCTAGGGCATCAACCAGCCGGCAGAGGTACTTTCTATACTATTTGAACAGAAAAGGTTTTTTCTTAACAGCGGTCGTCCCTCGGAAGGCAATGGCAAGCCTCCGAGTGTATTTCTGCCATGAAAAACAGATTTTCATAAAAATACAATCGCCGTTCGGAGTCGGCGTAAAACTGTAGGTCCCTCCGCTTTGTGTGATAACATCAGGGCGCACGCCACAAATCGGAGGAGAAGTTCGGCCAAACACTAACATATGTGTAAGCGCCAATCTATTATTATTATATGCTCAAAACAACGAGGTGTAAGCCATTTTTGTGAACACAGTAATTTTCGTCATGTGTCGTAAGCACTTTTGAAATGAAATCTTCTGCTATGACACGCCTAAGTACCAAAATTTTTCAGCTGTCAGCATTTCGCTTGCGATGAAACTGACAGATCTCCTGCGATGGCTCTATGCTAATGGAGACAGCAAGAAAGTAAGTACGTTATTGACAATATATGTAGCTGTGTCAAATTTCAGGAAGTTAGAATAAGCGGTTCCAGAGATAAGCGATATGAAAACTGCAGTTTCTATGGGGAGTGCCACGCCCCTTTCCCAATACCCGCCACTTTCCGTCGTAAGTACGGTATTGATAACATACATGTGTAGCTGTGTTAAATTTAAGGACATTAGCTTAAGCAGTTCCAGTGATAAGCGTTATAAAAATTTCAGTTTGTATGGGAGGGGCCACGCCCCTTTTCCAATACCTGCCACTTTTCGGCAAAAGTGTGTTATTGATAACATATGTAGCTGTGTAAAATTTCAGGACGTTAGCATAAGCAGTTCCATGGATAAGCGTTATGAAAAGTCGAGTTTGTATAGGAGGTGCCACGCCCCCTTTTCCAATACCTCCCTCTTTTCGCCATAAGTATGTGGAAACAAAAAAGCACTCCCATAATTTAGATGAGTTCTACTATATATTTTTCCTATCAAACTCTTGAATTGTGAATCGCATATTATAAAATATATGGAAAATAATTTGTATCCTTTAAGGTACGTGCGCGGTTAACCCATATTCGGACGCTGGCCGATTTCTCTACCACCAACTTTGAAAGCCCATATCTCTGGAGTAAAATTGTCTTTTTTGATCTGCTTTCGGAAAAATTAATTTTCCGTTTTCTTAACGTGCGATGGATATGTTTTTGAATAAAATTTATTTACGACGTGTTTCATAAAAAAGGGAAATAAAAAATTGTTAATTGTATATTGCCATATGTAGCAATGTCAAATTTCAAAACGTTAGCAAAAGCGGTTCCAGAGATTAGCGATATGAAAACTTCAGTTTGAATGAGGGTTGCCACGCCCCTTTTCAAATATCTCCCATAACTATAAGTTTCAGTTCACCAGCGTAGTTGGTTTAAAAGATATGTGTATTAGTGCCCACAAAAAAGGGGTTTCAACATTTTATTGTGTCGTATGTATATGTGTAGTTATCCATAATTCTCCCACTGTATAAGACCGTTGGGAATATCCCGATCCCAGCGCCTCCTATCGTGAATTTTTTTTGCCCAAATATTCCTTTTAAATTGGCTAACAAATGTTGTAAGTATGTGCAAAATCTGTAACTAAATGCAGTTTTTAGGAATATCGCGACCCCAGCGCCACCTAGCGATAAAAATTTTAGTCGGAATATTTCCCTTCGTTGCGGTTATACGAAATATATTTCATTTTTATTTGTATAGATACCAAAAAAATTTCAACTTGAAAAATATTGCAAATATTTAACAAAAGTCACCATGCACACACTTTTGATGGCCAGTGTACGTTCCTTCAAGGAGGGTATTTCAATACAAATATATTTATGTAGCTATAATTATGTTTCCCTTGAATAAATCTTATTTATTTGAATATAAAAATTTTGAAATAGAGTTCCGAACAGAAGCTTTTTTAATCTAGTCCCCAAGGCCTACTTCTATCCTGAGCAGTGATGCACAGAGAGAACTTTTACTCTGTGCGCGTCAGCGTTGTCGCGAGCTTGAAAAAAAGTATCAGTTGTCAAGCAGAAAAAGTATCAAAAGCAAACACCAGTGTTATTTTTTAAACTTTTAATTGAAAAACTGATGATAACTAAAATTTTATAATTAAATCCATAGCTATGAAAACAATTTTATATTACTTGCTTTAACAAAAACAGAGAATCTATATGCTTATTTGCATAACGAAAAACGAACTTATATGTCCCTAAACCACACAAAATCAACCCGAGACTTGTACAAGTCAATATTGTCAATATTACCTACACAATAAAATTGAGCAAACCTTGTTTTGTAAAAACGTTGGTCAAGTAAATATGTATGAATGTGCGTTGAATATTTTGACAGCTTCAGCTTTAGGACGCAAAAAAAGAATATAAAAAAAAAAATTTTCTACGCTTTTATCCATATTTTACAGCACCATAATCAAAACTAAACTAGTTTTCGCCATACGCAACACAAATTATTGTACAATAACACAAGCATAAGCAAAATATCAAAATGATTTTGATTTTACCGCAATAGCTGTGCAATTTAGTACTGTAAGGTCATAAATCACAACCATGCAACCAAGGGTCATCCCAAATAATACAGCCCTGCGCTGATTTGCATTTATCTATATTTATCTTTATTCTCTTTCTAATGTTTGAAATCATTCAGCGTTCATTTTATTATCTTTCTCATATACACTCATGAACTGTCAAATGAAATTCAAAACTGAAATGAATCAATAAAACAGTAACCATTTAACAGCCATCCCTAAAGGTCAGAAGTGAGACCGGGCCGCGTAATAAGAATTCAAGAAAATTTCACAACTTGAATTTGTGAACGAGTGCGAATAGTAGAGCGCCGTGGGTTACTTAAAAGCGAAAAAACACCTAAAAGCGTTAGCTAAAAGTGAGAATGAGTTAAGGCTGATTCTCATACAACTTTCTTCGCTTTGCTTGATAGTTCTTTGCTTTGACAAATAAGATCGATGTAGGCATATGCATGAGTATGCTCACATAAAAAACGTTTGAAGCAAAGCAACGCAAAACGAAGCAAAATCTTGGGCAACTCTCAACTTTTGCCCGCTTTGGCAATCAGCTGTCTACATTTGTCTATTCTTGTGCGCTTGCATTTGCATTTAATGACAAAAATAGAGTAAATAGGAATTTTTATTGCTATTATTAATGCATATTATTATATTGTTATCTATTTTACAAATAAAAACAAGTAAGAGCAGCGCTGTCTTCGGCTATGCCGAAGGCTTCATACCTTTCATGAACATCTGCAAATTTTACTTTGACAGATTACTGCTTTTGAATACATCTGCATACATCGATAGAGGAGTTACATACTTATATAAAAAATCGCATCTAAACAATCAGAGGTATGGAAGATATACTTTATATG
>NW_016157885.1:87775-140156 GCF_001687245.7 Rhagoletis zephyria
CATATAAAGTATATCTTCCATACCTCTGATTGTTTAGATGCGATTTTTTATATAAGTATGTAACTCCTCTATCGATGTATGCAGATGTATTCAAAAGCAGTAATCTGTCAAAGTAAAATTTGCAGATGTTCATGAAAGGTATGAAGCCTTCGGCATAGCCGAAGACAGCGCTGCTCTTACTTGTTTTTAACTAATATTACTCCGAGATAGTTAACACCTGAAATAATTTGAAATATTATAAGCTGCGGTATCTCATGAAGATGCGGAATTTACAAGAATATACAAATTTACATGCACTAAAATACAACCATGATTGATAAAAAGCTGAAGTTGCAAACCCACCTTGTTGAATTCTAGTCGCGTTGAAAATGCTAGTACGCAGGTAAGTTAAGTATTTCTTTTTTTCTTTTCTAATGTTTTGATTTTTTTTTACCACCTGAGTAAAACACATCGTTTCTTGGTGCTGAATCCAAATCTGGCCGCACAATTGCTCTAGTACTAGAATTTTTAGATATCCTACCCCCAGATTGCCAAAAACACGCGTTTTTGCGATATTTAAGGTTAAATAATGAAAACATCAAATTTGTTGGTCATTTCTACTTAGGTCATTATTTTCGTGAGTTGCGATTCGATATTTCTTTCTCGAGATATAGTAGTTTTAATAGTACTTTGGTAATACGTCGTAAGCATAAGTCATCATAGCATGTATAGAGGCTATTCAATCGTTATGAGCGAAAACGTTTTGTGTATTGATTTATGTATGTATTCTTGTAAATATTGTTAATTTTTGGTTATTGTTAAATACAAACTGTTATGAAAAAAGCATCCTTTTATTTAAAAAAGTTGGTGCTTTTAGTTTGGTAAAACGCCTTTTTTCCAAGTTTTTGGTGCTTTTTGAAAATTAAAAGTTGGCAACACTGCGTACACACGAAGATTACGCTCTTTGAGCGTGTGCTCGTTCTCTGCCCATGCCTGCTCATGTGCCTAGCGATTTTCATACAAGAGTCGAGCAAGCGGAAAAAAAACAAATTGCGTTGTTGTAGTGTCGGTGAATGCGCGTACGAATGTACGAGTGTTTATACCAATGCTGGGCACATCAACACAGTCTCATTTTGTCGTGGTATTAGCGCGTCGCGCTCAGTTATGGTTGCCACATTTTTATAAATGTACTGCAGTGGTGTTTTCATGCATGCGTCTTTTGGCCTATTTGGCTTATACCTATAGTGAAATAATTAATCTTGGAAGTTTTTAGTAACTAATACTATTAGTTTATAGAACCTTTTACATACGTAAAGTTTAGTACTTGTAAAATTTAATAAAATTTGAATTAGTAAAACTCATTTGTATAATACCTGGTTAACGTTTTATTAGAATCAATTCTTTGAAATGCTGGCCGGGTAGATGGTTACGGTGTTTAGATTTTCATATGAGTAGGTATTTAGTCCCAAAAATAGAGTATAATTTATAAATATTATTCATTGAGTATTTTTGGGCATAAACCAGCATTTATATCTCTACCGATTTCTTTAGATAGAAAAAAAAATATTTTCTAAAATAAAGCATGTAATTTGTGGCCTTTTTTATAAAAATCATGGAACTTATTATAAAATTATTGAACGGTGATCAGCAAGCACCTAATTTTATAATTTTTACTTCACACGGCAGTTTGCTTATATTAAAAATACGTAAGCATAGCCGCATAAGAGACATTGCGGCTTGTTGAAAGTTCTTTAAGCTGTAAACTGTAGTTCTTATATAGAGTCCCACTATTTTGTGTTTGAATCGTAGCAAACAAAAATCTAAGAACAACACACCACTTTTTGCTTTGGTCATTTTTAGTAAATTGCCTACAGAAAATGTGGCAAGCGTGTGTTAAAATTACGAAGAAAAACAACCAACAGCCGAGCGTGATACTACCTTGGTGAAATCTGCTAGCAGACTGAATCGAAATTTGCTGCTTTGCTTCTGTATACATATACGAACTGCGGCGCTGGCGTTGCTCGCGTGCAAAAATTGCCCATGATGCAATAATACAAGGTGGTATCAATTGTGACAGCTCGATTTGACAGTGCCTTAGCTCAGTAGAACGAGAAGAAAAACGGGAAGAAATTAAGCCTCATTTGAGGGAAAAATATAAGATTTCACATTTTTCCCTAAACAAAATTTGCTTTTTTATAGTATATTCGTAATGAAATGAAATAAAATTAGATAAAATAACTTTTTAAGAAAAAAAATTTGTATACTGAGGAAAAATAAAAAAAATATTCAACTATAATATTAGGCAAAGAATTGTTAAAGAAGTAACACTGTCTCACCTAAGGCAGTCAATATGGCGGAATTAGAGCGAGAAGTTGCCAACTGATAACACCTGTATTATTGCATCATGAAAATTGCCCACCTATGGTTTATACACACAGATATACATACACGTTTATATGCGAGCGTGTGTGTAGAATTTGCGAAACTTCGGTTGCGTTCGGAAAACGAAACAGTGGATGTTTGTAGCAAACACAGTAGGGTTGCCAGATTCTGAAACAGAGAAAGGAGTACATTAGAACGGGTCGAAAATCTAATTTTTCTCAAATTCCTTGGTAATAGTGAAAATATATTGTATCATGAAGTCAACAACAAGCCTGTAAAATATTAGTCTTTTATTTTAATTGTAAGAGCCCGCGCATCGACCGCCAAATGCACACTAGTCGAATAAGACCAATTCTTGTTCAAAATTCTGGGTTCAGCAAAAAGGTTAGGTGCATATTATTAGATAATGAATCCGTTAACGCAAAAGATAAAGTCAAATATCATTTCTCGCAGGGCTTTAGTTTAGCGTTAATCTCAAAGTTATCTGTTTTCAATAAAATTTTAATTGTGCTCAGTGATAATTGCACTGGCCTATAGTAAAAAGATGTAAAGAACAGCATTAATATTGCGGGCGTGCATTTATGACGCTGTTTCCAAATATTCTAATCTTTTTTTAATATTAGCTATAGTTTGCGAATTTTTGCAAATTTTGGAACAATTTCGGTAGCTCAAATAGAAATGCCATTATTTTCCATCATCGTGGAACAATTTTGTTTATGCAAATGAATATGGAAACACTGAACAGGCACAACTTCTAGAAACACTAATTAGTTTACTTATGTTTATGCATACAATATGAAAATTGCAAATATAGGAAAATGACAAAAAATTTTGTTCAATTTTTTTTATATTTTAAAATAATTTTTTCATAAACTGAACGATTTGCGTCATATTATTATCATAAATCAGTAACAGTAAGTCTCGCCTTCAATTTGGTAATTACTACGTACCGATCGAGTAACATTTACTAAAGTTATATCGATAAACTTAAGTGGATCTCCATTTTTTTTTCCAAAAAAAACTTAATGCACGTCTCCTACTTTCATATAATGGCAAATTTAGAAAGCGCGAAAAATGTTCTTCTTCGGTGATTAATGAAAACATTCCGCCCCAATTTTCAAGACTGCATAAATGGACTCAGCTTAATTGTATTATGTTAATAATAATAATAGATTTGCGCTTACACATATGTTAGTGTTTGGCCGAGCTTCTCCTCCAACTTGTGGCGTGCGCCTTGATATTGTCACACAAAGCGGAGGGACCTACAGTTTTACGCCGACTCCGAACGGCGATTGTATTTTTATGAGAAGCTGTTTTTCATGGCAGAAATACACTCGGAGGTTTGCCATTGCCTGCCGAGGGACGACCGCTGTTAAGAAAAAACCTTTTTCTAAATTTTTTGCGATGTTGCTTTGACCAGGGCTTGAACCCAGGTGCTGGTGAGTGAAAGCGCACACTGCTTACCACTACACCAGCGGCCCCAATTTTCAAGACTGCATAAATGGACTCAGCCTAATTGTATTATGTTAATGTGTGTAAATACTTATATGCTTGAAACTAATATTAGCTTTCGATTCCTAATCTTTGACAATACATGTTCGACTTTATTCACCATGATCTTGAAAACTGACCAAATCGGCGTCACAAAGTCCATGGTCCTTTTAATATTATATAAACATACCCACGATTGAGAGAAATAGAGATTGCGCCAATCGCGGTACCGCTAATCCGCTCTTTGTAATTTTGACAGAATGAGCTGTATGCGTGACGTCATCTTGGTGCAATTGTTGAATGTGAGCATACGAAAAAACCAAATAACAATTTTAATATTGGTGCGTTAATATTTCTGCGTGGTTTTAAACAATTATTGAGACATTAAAAAGCAAAATGAAGTGTGCAGTGGCAAAGTGTAATAGTGCAAACAAAAGGAAAGGGTGCGATATAAGTTTTTTTTCGTGAAAAAAAGTGGAAGCAGTTCTGCTAGGGAATGCATGCATTAAACACCAAATCGAGCTTTGTGCTTTGTGTGTGAGCTATGAGCTTCTACATGGAACTATTTTGGCCTTTCCTTGGTGAATTGTAGTAGGTGTAGACAGTTGCTGGTTTAGTTTGCTGGCAACGGCTTACATACAAAAGCAGTTTCTACAGGAAATAGATACATGAACTTCACTACCTACTTATTTTGGTAGTACCTGTTTTTTTTAGTGCTGGTATGAGGTAATGCACCAGTGGATAAGGTCGCCAGGCGCTAATTCAAGCGGCATCTTACCGCGCTGTTACGTACCTAATACAATACAGTGCCCAAATTATTATACATTTAAAAGTTCAACTTAAATTATGTTTTACTGACATAGAATATTTGCTTCCAAAAAAGCCACACTCCTGCATCCTCTCGAAAATGGTACAAAAGTCATAAAATAAAAGCTGTGGGGTCAACAGCTGTGGAGTTTATGGTGGTTGGCTACCGCCCACAAATATAAATATGCACTCTGCTTGGCTTTTTAAAATGGCAAGTCCAAAAATTCACTTTGCTGCACACCTTCCTTTTGGTCTACATGAAATTGCAAACACTGTTAATACATCCATTTTTTCATGTGCTAAAAATCGTACTTATCTAAAGGGCTACATGCCCAAAATTATGGCTACGTGTTCCTAATTAATCAATCTTTGTATATTTATTGATTCCTGCAAAATTGGGCCATGTAATATTAAAATTAACACATTTTTCTGCATTGTTTACATATTTTTATATGCGTTTTGGCATTTCTCTCTCGCAAATGCACCAAGATGACGTCACGCAAAAATTACGCTCAAAAATCCTCTCTCATTGGCGCAATCTTGTATTCTATCATTCTTGTAAACATACCAAAGCATTAAAACGTTTGAAATAAATCTCGTCTCACTTTTTTGTATTTTTCACTTGGTCGCTGAAGTAATGAAGAATTGAAAACTCATACGGGAAAATTATAGCTTTTGTAAGTTTTATCTTAATATCTTAGAAACTAGTAGACTTATTGAAAAATGGTAAATGAACGTGAGGTACTAAATTTAATAACCCTTAATTTGATATATCGTCCTCTTTACAAGCCAAAATTTCATTTTCAAAATTCATACACTTTGATTCAATTGCGCGGGCTAAAGATAAGTTTTAAATTAATCTTTCGTGCTCAATAAGAATTGGCTTAGACCTAAGACATCATTACTATTACTATTACAATACGGTCAAATTACTTTTATTTTCCCCCATACAAAATCGACCCAGCCTAGAGTACATTTCTATTTTCGATAGAAAAAAAGCAGTACAGAACTTAAAAAAGGAGGACAATTTTTGCTTTAATTTTTTTGTGCAATTTATTGTTACAAATTACCATTTTTTTTATTTTATAATTTTTCTGATTTTTATACCCGAGCGCCCTACCTGCCTACGACCATGTTTACACCTTTTCACTATCATACTTAACTTTACTTACTAAGTAGTGTTTGCCACAATATGAATGGCAAAGTACAGGTTTTTCGAAAAATAAAAAAATTCCTTTAAAGATTAGTATTTTTTACTAACTTTATAAATAGTTCACTTTAATTTTATTAATTAGCTTTAAAACTTTAATCCTTATTTCCATTTGCCAGCTTTGAAACTTAAGTACATGCTTTTTTCAGGTGTATTTTTTCTTAGATTTTGTATAAAAACAAAAAGAAAACTGCATAGGTCAACCCTATACCTCGAATGAATGGCCTTCTAGTCACCAGTTCCGAGTCTTTTCGATTGCTGAGTATGAAGCCTTATGTTGGACAAAAGACGGAGTATAAAGGAGCCAAATGGAGGAAATTAGCCTATGGTTACAGAAGATATCGTCACTACACACGAATAAAGGAGCGCTAGTGTTTTGACGACGGAAACAGGCGCGTAAAAAAATTTTGCGAAAAAAGATGCTTATGAAAAACTTCGGCGAAGTATGTTAAGAGTCTTTGACGCTGAAGTTTATGCGTCTTTTTTCGCCGTTATTTTTTGAGCTCGCGCCTTTATTCGTGTCTAGTGACGATGTGTAATAAAGTAACGACGAAGACTTGCGTGCCGCTTGAGCTTTTCTCTCAAAGTCTTTACCGCTGGTAAACGCGAATGAAGGTTAAAATTTAAAAACTTATTAATAAAATTTAAATAAAATCTGTGGATAATAAACAATAAACTACTTTTTTCGCAAAATCTATAAAGTTCCCTTTTATTTTTCAATAACACCTGTGCAACAGTTATTATTTTACGCCCTGTATATGATAAAATATTAATAGCTGGAAAAGGAGTACAAAAGAAGTACAAAACTAAGAAAGGAGTACATTTCCAGATATTTTTTTTTTGGAGTACAAGGGAGTACATTACAATAAAAAGGACTACGTTTACTCCCAAAAGCAGTACGTCTGGCAACCCTAAAACACAGTGTGCTATAGAGTCAAGCAAACGCAAAGAACAATTGCGTCATTATATTGTCGTTGAATGCGTGTACGAATGTACGAGTGTTTATACACATAGATATACACACGCGTATACATTCGAGCGTGTGTGTAGAATTTGCGAAATTTCTGTTGCGTTCGAAAAACGAAACACAAAGACAGTATACTTACGGTGACCATCCGTTCTGTTTTTTGCAGGACCGTACTGTTTTTCAAAGGTCGGTCCTGCGTAGTTTTCCAAACCTGAAAATGTACTGATTTTTTCCAAGTGTCCTGCATTTGTCCCGCATTTTATTCGTTATTTTAAAATTATCGGACAATGGATGGATTTTTTCAAAAAAGTGTTTTTTGGTACTTTTCGTAGCTTTTCTTCAATATCTCATAAAAAAATCTCCAAATTAACCTAAGCGACTTACAGCTCGAAGGGTATTGATGTGCCTCTTACCAAAATATACAACTTGTGGCGACTTCAATGAAAATTATTAGTGCTACAGGCGAAAAAAGTGAGATTTTCAATCAAATACGCAGTTTCATTTGATTATTTTTTTCATTATTTAAAAAATTCGATAAAGAAGATATATCATAACAGTAAACTTTGAGCCAAAGATAATGAAAATCGGATTAGAAATGTAGATGCCATGGAGCGCAATCTGCACAAATTATATATTTTTGTAAAGGGCACTTTGTAACTCGTCGTTTACGTCGATTCATGACGTCGATTTTTGACAAATAACTGCGGAGAGTACCAAAAAAACAAAAAAAAAGAAGGGTATTGTTTTCGTTTTGAACGACTCAAAATTTGCCTATAAAATAATCTTTTAAAGATTTTCACTTTTCGTGTAAGCTATTGTAATTATAATATGTTTTACTATACTTTTATAAATATTCATGTAAAAAAAAGATTAATATCAATGAAGAAAACGTGATTCATTTTTAAAGTTTAAAATGTATTAAGAATTTAGAATCATAAATACTCTTTTGATATTTTTATACTACGTAAATATATGTAGGCATATTTTTGAAAAATTGTCCTTCATTTTGAATCCATATTTCTGGTCACCGTAAGTATACTAGAGAGTCAAGAAAACGCAAAGAACAAATTGTGTTGTTGTATTAGTTGCGTTTTTTTACTCATTTCCAGTAAAATCCAGTAAAAGTTTTTACGAATTTTCATGTTTTGGCGTTTTCGTACGCAAAAACTTGCAAAGTAGGGCAAATTGAGAGAGCGAAAAATGACAGTTGAAGTTGCAAGTTTTTACTGGATTTTACTGGATAAATTTTTACTTGTAAGAATTTGCCAGTACGAAAAACAGCTGATCGCATGTTTCTGGATGAAATTTAAACTAACAAGGAAACTGTTTGTGGGTTTTTATTGTTGAATTTCACAAAATAAACCTATTTAAATACAAAATATATTGTTTTATTGGAATTTGCTACGAATAAACAAACAATTTATCAGCTGTTCATGAAACTTGCAATTTATTACTGGAAAAGCGTTCACGTACTTTATTGCAAATGTCTTCTATGAGAGCGAATTCTAAAACACAACTATTGTCCTTAAATGCGCGTACGAATGTACGAGTACGAACGCCGAGTTGGTTTTACGTTTATCGCAATGTGTGAATAGCGATGAGATTGAAATTTGAAAATAACGATTCTGTGTTGCAAGCAGTGTTGCCAGGTCTTCGGCATGAGAAATCGTCCCTCTCGGTCTGAAAAAACGTCATTTCCCACCCAAAAACGTCTTATTCAAATGAATGTACAAAAAATTGTTCTTATTAAACTTTTATTGTATACAAAGGCACATATGTACGTAAGGTATATTAAAATTTAATTTTGACAGAGCTCATTTAAAATGCATTGTAAACTGGTTTGAGATCGTTAATATCAAAATAATTTTATATATACACTTGTGAACAGCTGATTAAGCCATCACCATTTTGATCAATTTTCGCTATTTTTTTTTTTTGTTTGTTTAATGTTTATTATATTTTTTCATAAAAGCCAAGCTCTTTATATAATAAACAAAACATAAATCCACATTTAAAACTTTGTGCAAGAATTAAAAAAAATCTGCAAAGCTTAAGCTAGATTTTCAAATTTTCAATTAGATTTTTTAGAATTTTTTTGAGTACGCAGTTTGATAGCCCATTAAATTTCAGGGCATTAATGTGCAAGTTTTAAGTTGCTAAAGAATCGGGTTGATTTTTAATAATTTTTTTTCTTGTAGACATTTGGTAAGGGGGTCGGTTGTTGAAAATGCTATATTACGTTCTCCTACAAAGGAGCATAGCAATATTTCAGCCTTTTTTGGGTTCATTACATTTTCAATGAAGTCTTAAAAAAGTCGCCTACTTTTTTTTTGACTTTGTATGCTGCTACAGCTTTTTTGATGCTTTTCGAGCGTGCGTGTTGCAAGAGATCAGCTCTTCCTGATTTGGTTTTTAATGTGCAATTGCAAACATTACAATAAGCCTCATAACCTCAAGTGTTTACACAAGCAGCCTTTGACACGGGATCCTTAGTCCAAGAATCCAAAAAAATGCGCGTACGCATGGATTGCATCATATTTAAGTCTTCTGTGTCCAAAGAATAAATATCTTTTAAAGCAGCTGCTGCAAAACACAATGCTTTTAAAGATTTATTAAGAAAGTAATTCAAAACCAGTTCAACTTACAAGATTTAGTAACAGTGAAAAATTACTGGGAAGTTAAAAAACGTAATTTTTTACACAAAATACGTCCAAACGTCAGCAGGATACAAAAATCGGCCAAATGACGTTAAAAACGACAACCTGGCAACGCTGGTTGCAAGCGCAAGTGAATGATTTGCGTAGCATGATGGAGAGCTTATTAAGAGCTTAATTGAGCTTATCTGAAATTATATTTGTATATGCAACGCTGTAATGGGAAATTTTATAAACTATATTTTAATACGGTATAGTTATTTTTATCCTTAGTAGATGAAAAATTTCAATTTTAAAACTTTACTAAAATATCGATTTTCTTCTGCTTAGAAAGGTCTACATTAAAATACTATATTTTACCAAATAACCCAATAAATTAAAAACAAATAAATATGCTATAGTCTCCAAAATAGTGTCAAATATTGCTAGAACTTGTAATTTAATTTAACAAAGTATGATGCCATATGGCATCAATAATATTTGAAGGAGCTGAAATCCGCACCAGCAAATAACGATATATTTGTACTGGGAAATTGCAACTGGTAAATTTTTTAAATGAATTATTAACCCCCTTATTCTAGAACCCGAATTTTCGTAATTCGTAATTCGTAGCTACGCTACGAAAAACGGACAATCCACATGCTGCAACCCTTGCGATGATAGCTGAATGAAGGAAAACAAAGTAAAAAGGAATTAAAAAAAACACTCATCATGTGCTTGTTTGNATGCTTTTCGAGCGTGCGTGTTGCAAGAGATCAGCTCTTCCTGATTTGGTTTTTAATGTGCAATTGCAAACATTACAATAAGCCTCATAACCTCAAGTGTTTACACAAGCAGCCTTTGACACGGGATCCTTAGTCCAAGAATCCAAAAAAATGCGCGTACGCATGGATTGCATCATATTTAAGTCTTCTGTGTCCAAAGAATAAATATCTTTTAAAGCAGCTGCTGCAAAACACAATGCTTTTAAAGATTTATTAAGAAAGTAATTCAAAACCAGTTCAACTTACAAGATTTAGTAACAGTGAAAAATTACTGGGAAGTTAAAAAACGTAATTTTTTACACAAAATACGTCCAAACGTCAGCAGGATACAAAAATCGGCCAAATGACGTTAAAAACGACAACCTGGCAACGCTGGTTGCAAGCGCAAGTGAATGATTTGCGTAGCATGATGGAGAGCTTATTAAGAGCTTAATTGAGCTTATCTGAAATTATATTTGTATATGCAACGCTGTAATGGGAAATTTTATAAACTATATTTTAATACGGTATAGTTATTTTTATCCTTAGTAGATGAAAAATTTCAATTTTAAAACTTTACTAAAATATCGATTTTCTTCTGCTTAGAAAGGTCTACATTAAAATACTATATTTTACCAAATAACCCAATAAATTAAAAACAAATAAATATGCTATAGTCTCCAAAATAGTGTCAAATATTGCTAGAACTTGTAATTTAATTTAACAAAGTATGATGCCATATGGCATCAATAATATTTGAAGGAGCTGAAATCCGCACCAGCAAATAACGATATATTTGTACTGGGAAATTGCAACTGGTAAATTTTTTAAATGAATTATTAACCCCCTTATTCTAGAACCCGAATTTTCGTAATTCGTAATTCGTAGCTACGCTACGAAAAACGGACAATCCACATGCTGCAACCCTTGCGATGATAGCTGAATGAAGGAAAACAAAGTAAAAAGGAATTAAAAAAAACACTCATCATGTGCTTGTTTGTTGTAAAATCGGTTAATTTTACATATTTTGAGGAAAATTATGGATTCTGATGTATTTGCAATTATAGCAGCAGAGTAAGCGGGCGCTATGGCAATGGATTCTCAAATGTATGCGGAGCTGTCGGCCATAGTAACCATGGGCGCATCTATGTCAGCTTCTGGTTGAAATGTTGAACCACAAGCCAGAACTCCTCCTATGCCTGAAGCTCTGGTTCTCAATCCAGTAAATACAATAACAGCTTCTTCCAAGCCATTGAAAACAAGCACTTTGTTAGGTCCACCACCTGTTGCGCTTGCTTCTGCCTTCGGCCGCGCTTAGGGATTATAACCCTTACTAAGTAGAATTCTCCTTTCTGTGTTGCGAGGAAGAGGGGCTTCCGCATGTCAAAGGTATACAGCATTTCTTGTGCATATCACTCCGGCTACGCCGTCCACAGTATTTTTGCGCAGAACCCACGTCGAAATTCGCAAAAAAGTGCATAGTGCAAACCGAGTTTATTAATAAGCTAGTGGTAGGAAATTTGAAACATTTATCTTAAATAAAATGTGAATCCTTTGATTACACGTGTATGTTAAAGTTTTTGGATTCGGGTTATGCGTTTGGACACAACAACCGAAAATCGTTGTACATTAACTAAACCGGACCCAAGTTTCTCGATAAGGGGCAACAAATATTCTTTTTTGCTCGCTTATATAAAGCAGTGGATAAAAATATACGTATCCTGCGAAAGGCAAATTTGTCTGTTTCTCTGAACACCACCAATATTTCTTGCAAACACACATTGATTTACATCTTTTATTTCGCCTCCGACACAGAATTGTTTTCGTACAAAATTGCGCAAAAAAGCTTACTCGTTGGTTTTTAGGCATGCCATTGTTACGAATTTCGAAAATATGATTCGGATTGCAGCATACTATTTCTACGATTCGTAGCAAAATCCGAATACGAAAGAGTTGCAGAATAGGGGGGTAAATCTATGCATGTTCCAACTTACTTTATTAAATTTTTGTGGTGTTATTTAATTTGATTTGAATAAAATAAAATACCATATTAAAAATTCTTTGCATATTTTTTACACCAGTTAGTACAAATGATGCCATATGGCATCATTCCAAAAAACACTTTAGAATCGCATTTTGGAAAAAATTTAAATTTAATGTTATTATATTATGTATTAAGGATCATTTAATAAAAAAGATTGGATATCGTCGTTTAAAGTACAAAATCGCGTATCGTCATTCTGCAAAACCGCGTAACTGACATTGGCTGCCAAAAATTGGATTTGCTCACACAAGCTCTTGGCTCAATCTTAATCCATTCGTCCTGAAATATACTAGCCAGAAATGCGATTGCTTTATAAAAAAAGAGAACCATTTTGAAATATGAGTGTTTTTACGCTCCAGAAAATAATTTCTACAACTTCACATACGCGGTTTTGCGTTTTGCTGATACGCGGTTTTGCCTTTTGTTGATACGCGGTATGGCACTTTAAACGACGATATTTAAAGCCCGAATCTAAAAAGATGTACCGAAAGGGTTAATTCACCACAAAGGTCAAGTGTGACAGTGGGACGAAGTGCTAGTATTAAGGAAATTGCGGAAACAGTTCCTGAATATGACCCCACTAGTGAAAACTCTTTGACAGTGGATCAGTGTATTGATCGAGTGAACAGTGCCATAAATGCGTATAAGTGGGACGATAAATGCTTGCTTTTGGCAGTTTATAGTAAATTGAAAGGTGCAGCAAGAATGTGGCTAGATGCGTCGCCGACATTTCATTCTAGTTGGATTGAATTGGCGAATAGTCTGAAAAAAGAAGTCGGTTATGAATTAAATGAGGCAGAGGTGCATTTTAAAATGGCAAATGCGACACGTAGACAAAATGAAAAGATTTTGGACTATTGTTTTCGAGTGAGTGGACTTGGTCGACGTTACGGTTTAAGTGAAAAGGCAATTATTAAATATACTCGTGATGGTTTAAAGCACCGTGAGCTACAGTTGGCAGTGTCCTCGATTCGGTTTAACTCCTTAAAGGAAATGCGTGAAACAATCGATAACTATTTGCAAAATTCGACGTTAACGAAAAACTTTAGAAGTGAAACGACTGACAATCATAATTTAAATCACGGTAAAGACAATATTCAAAAAAGTGATTTTGATAAGTAAAATATTAAGTGTTATAATTGTCAAGAATTGGGATATTTCGCGCGAAATTGTGCGAAACCGAAGCAACAGCGTTGTAAAGACTGCGGAGAATTTCACAGAGGTGGCGGGTCGGAGAATTGTGGTAAAAAGACCACGATAAAGCGTGCACAAGTCGAACAACAACCAACATTTTGCGAAAAGTATATTACAATAAATGATAAGTAATTTTTTGCGTTCATAGATACTGGGAGCGAATGCAGCATGGTTAAGCGTTCAGTAGCAGATGATTTACTGATAACCCGTCAGAAGTGTTCGATGGTTATTTTTGGTATATGCGGTGGAAGACGTTGTCTGACTGAAAAGTTAAGCACAACTATTGGGTTAAACGATGAGGTAGTCAACATAGATTTGTTGTTGACGACGAAGTTAATCGACGGACATTCTCTTGGGGCAAGATGTATTTCAAGAGGAGAATATAGTAGCAGAAATTAAGAACGACAGCGTGCAGTTTTCGTCGCACGTAGAAAAAGCCGAGGTTAGGGCAAAGACAATTAAATCTAACGACATAAATAATTTGCAGTATTGATGACGAGAAAATTAAAGAAGGTCTTCAGACATTTTTGAATGAAAACAAGGATATTTTTGCAGAAAACTTGCAAGATATTAGTTTAACTGATGCAATGCAGATGAAGATTGAGTTAACAACGAACGTGCCTGTAGCACAAAAGCCATACAGGGTGCCCGAACCGAAGAAGTGTGTCATAGCAAAAATGATTCACGAACTTTTAGAATGCGACATAATTTCGAAATCTCAATCGAAGTATGCAAGTCCAGTAGTCTTGGTAGCTAAAAAGAATGGGGTTGAGCGACTTTGCGTCGATTAAAGACGTTTAAATAAATTCACAGCGAAGGAAATGTATCCAACTCCGAATATAGAGGAACGGTTGAGTGAAGCGATGAAGTTTAAGTATTTCTCAATACTTGACTTGAACAGCGGATATTATCAGGTGCCGATTGAAGAGGGGTGTAGAAAGTATACTGCGTTTATTACCACAGAGGGGTTGTACGGGTTTAAGAGGATGACGTTTGGACTCAAAAACGCGCCGGCAGTATTTCAGCGGCTAATGCAGAATACCGCTAATAAAACAAAGCTAGGCGAAATGATCCATTACATGGACGACATTCTAGTAGGCAGCAATAATATAAGCGAAATGTACGAGAAATTAGGGCGAGTTTTCATAGCAATGAGACAACTAAA
This sequence comes from Rhagoletis zephyria, assembly GCF_001687245.7. Lineage (NCBI taxonomy): Eukaryota > Metazoa > Arthropoda > Insecta > Diptera > Tephritidae > Rhagoletis > Rhagoletis zephyria. The sequence continues at coordinate 102,412 of NW_016157885.1, forward strand.
TCTCACATTAAACATCAACAAATGCGAATTTCTGAAGCAAACCATTGAGTTTCTGGGGCATCAACTTCATCCCGATGGTGTGAGTCCTGGAAGTGTGAAGACAGCAGCCGTTAGTAGCTCTCCTACTCCAAAGTCAGCGACCGATGTGAGGAGGTTCCTTGGGCTTAGCGGGTAATTCCGCCGATTTGTTCCGGGATATTCAATCAAGATCGAACCGTTGAGAAAATTACTACGGAAAGAGCAGCTATTCGAGTGGGCTGAGCAGCACGAGAAAGCTTTTTGTGATTTAAAGAAAGCTTTGACTTCAAAACCAGTAATGACAGCGTATAGGGTAGAAGCGGAGCATCAGGTCCATACGGATGCAAGTTCCATTGGAATTGCGGGTGTACTACTTCAAAACGATAATGGGAATTGGAAGCCGATTGCTTATTATAGCAGATCTACAACAGATTTCGAACGAAAATTTCACAGTAACGAGCTTGAGATGTTGGCAGTAGTCAGCAGTTTAGAGCGTTTCCGTTACTATGTACAAGGAAAGCATGTCGTAGTTTTAACTGACTGCAGCGCGGTAACGACAGCTATGAGTAAAAGAGAGCTTATACCGAGAATAGCGCGCTGGTGGTTACGTATTCAAGATTATGACGTATCATTAGAACATAGTCCAGGGCGGCGAATGGAGCACGTTGATTTCCTGAGTAGAATGCCTAATGAGGACAGCGAAGAACTTGACACAGCATCATTGAAGATAGCGAAGATAACTTTAGAGACAAACGATTGGGTTTACAGCATGCAGCATCAAGACGACAAAGTACGCGAGATAATCAGAAAAGTTACGAGCGAAGGCAAAGGTGAAAGTGACGATAATACAGTACAAAATGGACGAATTTACCGTAAAGAAAAGAACAAAAAGTTATGGGTTGTACCTAATGCGATGCGGTACGAAATAATACAAAACGTACATGAAAAGGGAAGCATCTAGGTGTCGAGAAGACCATAGAAAAAACAAAAAAATAATTTTGGTTCCCCAGGGTGCGTAATTTCGTAAAATCATTCATAAAGACGTATATCGAATGTGCGTACAACAAGCAGCGAGGTGGTAGAAAAGAGGGTGAATACCACCACTACAAGATGGAGCCAGTTCCTTTCAAGACCGTACACTTGGATCACCTAGGTCCATTCCCGAAAAGCAAGAAACGAAACGAACATGTCTTAGTGTTCGTGGATGCTTTTACAAAATTTACAATTGTAAAAGGAGTTCGAAGTACAGCAACACGTTATGTCATCGAGTTACTCAATGAGGTTAGCAGTTACTTTGGTGTACCAACGAGAATAGTGTCTGATCGCGGGACAGCGTTCACGTCCCACGACTTCAAGAAGTATTGCAGCGACAACGATATAAAACATGTACTTAACGCGGTAAGAACACCGCGTGTAAATGGACATGCTGAAGGAGCAAACCGAACGATTCTAAGCATGTTACTTCCTTCGACGAGCGAGAACAAGTGTTGGGACGAACAGATTCGAGCTATACAGTGGACATTAAATTCTACGAAGAACAAAACAACAAGCCGACCACCACAAGAATTGTTGTTCAATTACAAGCCGAGAGATATTCTACAGAACAAGCTCATATTAGCATTACATCACGATGAAGACATGAGCAACGAACAACTCAGTGAGGTACAAACATAAGCAGCAGAACGAGTCAACAGTCAGCGAATAAAAGCCAAGAAGATGTTCGACGAAAAGCACAGTAGTCCAACACAGTACACTGTTGGTAATTTAGTCCTAGCTGAAAACGAGCCTGCCTGTACTGGGAGTTCACGTAAACTAGAACCACCATACAAGGGGCCATTCATCATAACAAAGGTAATAGGTAATGATCGTTATTTGATCGAGGATGTGCCAGCGTCCAGTCGAAAACAGCGGCACTACTCATCGATACACACATCCGACAAGTTAAAACCATGGTGAAATCTACCAAATTTCGACGGGTTCGACGACAACGATGATGGAGACGAGGTCGTCTCCGATGATCAGGATTGGGCGACTGTAAGGTCATAAATCACAACAATGCAACCCGAGGTCATGACAAATAATACAGCCCTGCGCTGATTTGCATTTATCTATATTTATCTTTATTCTCTTTCTAATGTTTGAATTCATTCAGCGTTCATTTTATTATCTTTCTCATATACACACATGAACTGTCAAATGAAATTCAAAACTGAAATTAATCAATAAAACAGTAACCATTTAACAGCCATCGCTACAGTACAAACAATCCCCATACAAGACGCAATGTTTTTGTGTGGTTTAGGGGCTCTGTAACAGCGGCCTGTGGAAAGAATTTCCGTGTTGTATTCTTATAAGAGATACCAAATCAAACTTATAATTGTCTATATATACAATTTTAGGACTTTAAATAACAAGAAAAAAATGATTTGTCCTTAAACTAGTAATATTATTCATAGTTTTCAAAACTTAATTTCTGCCTGCCAAAAGTATCAAAATGGGGCATTTGTGAACAAAAAAGTATCAAAGTATCAAATCTTAAAATTTAGAAAAAAAGTATCAAAAGTGATACAATTGCATCAAAACGGCAACGCTGGTGCGCGCCCATATAAAATATACAGAGACCTTTGAAGATTTCCGCCCGCGTACGCTGTTTTGAGCATCACTGATCCTGAGTGATGGTTGCAGCAGCTTCCGCGAACAAGCGCTTGCGTGGCACTGGTCGTTCGGCAGTGTACGACGATTAATCTTTTGAAAACATCGATGCACCGTTTGCATCCCTAAATGTAAAAAACCGGTCGCTAGCTTGTGTGAAAACCCCGTACCTTCACGTCCACTTTTAGCCGAAAATACAGCGGCCAGGTTACCGGAAACTGGAGCGACGGAAACGGCATTAATTAATTTAATTAAAAAAGGTCAACGACACCGGGAAGGCAGACTTGTTTCCTCGGTGAAAATTACCGAGTATTTGCTGAACAGTTTGTGCCTTAGACAGCTCGATTTGAAGTGATGCCAATGTAATTTAAAAAATTTTTTCGAACGATGGGTCATCCTAATTCTTACTCAAGTACCTAAGTACATATGAATGTATGTATGTATATGTATGTTATTATAAACAGGGCCGAAAAGTTTAAGCTTTTGCTTGGAATTGCTTATTCAGGGTTTCCAAGCTTAATTTTAACGATCATGCTTATTTTGCTTGTTTCAAGGTATAAAGCTAAGTATGGACCTTTTAAGTAAACGGTCAAGAAATAAATTGCGATTATTTCGTGTGAATGAATAGTAGTGTCCAAGGATTTTTGACATCTGCTGTCTCACTTTTTCCTTACGTAATAATGGAACGGGCATATATTTCTGTTAACAAGGGTGCTTTGTACTCTTCACCTACAAGCTTTAGCAAACCATAGTAGAAAGCGTAGCAAATTTCTTAAGAACTTCGTACTGCTTAAGAAAATTTGTCTCTAAATTTTTCTTCGCCATTTATTGGGCTTTTTTTATTCGTCGAAACAAAAAAAAGAACGTTTTACAAATAGTAACATAAAACCAGGTTTGGTTTTTATTAACCCGTAACTTCAATTGCATTGCAAAATTTGAAACAAATGGTTCGTCTCTACGTAATTATAATTTTTCAGTCCTTCATATAAACTGAACACAAAACAAAACATTGAATAGTACTTAATTTTTGTTGTTTTGCGAGCATATTTGCAAGCATATTTTTCAAGGTTTTAGTGCTTATCTAAATTAGAGGGCTGCAAGGTTCCCAGCCAAACTGCACTTTTCACATTCAATCGAAAATAGGAACACATGCTTGCGGTACCTAAAAAAAAGGGACCAAGAGTAGAGAACTTCCCAAATGTGCGTACCTGAACGATGTTACTCCACGGCGCTCTTCTTCACCAAATACGTGTTCCGCTATGCTCACATACTTAAGTATCAAGCAACCTGAACGTAGTATTTGGAAACTTCACATAGGAAGGTCAAACTGCACGTGAAGTTTTATGTTCTCTTTATGGGCTTGGATTCTACTTATAACACGCGAAGAATTTTTTTTTTGAATGTGATCAGGTTTGCATTCGTTCGATTTCCAAAAATGGGGTGTGATATTAAAGCGTTTGGCCTGTAGATGTGTACTAAGGTTTAATTTTTTTGAAGTGTTGCCGACTGTTAAAAATTTTAATTAAAATTATTTAACAAGTTAGATCAGTTATTAAAGTATGGGTATTACTATAAATTGGCTTGAAAAGGCTCCATTTCTAATAAATATGTGGAAGTGTTGCCACCTGTTTAAAACGTCATATGCAACTAAAATTCTGCCCCCTGATTACGCAGGTTCGATCCTGATGAGGAGATGTGGTGATCTCCGAAATAGCTGCTCTAACTTCTACCGCTTAGACTTTGTTGCTTTTTCAATTTTTCCTAATAAACAATCGTGGTACAAAGCTCAATCAAAATATTACAAAATAAAATTAAGGGAGTTAAGTAAATACATACATATTTATGTATTAAAATATGGCTGTTCGAATACGTGAAGCAATTTTTTGTGAAGGAGATCAGTTCTGCACAGTTCTTTCGAATTTAATAAATTAGATGTCAAATTAAGGACCTTGTTTTTATTTTTTGAAGTAAGAACTTTTTTAGAGGTACAGGGTGAATTGATACAATTGATATCGATAACAAAACCTATAAAAATACCGATTACAAACTCGATGACGAATTCGTTAAAAATTTCGATAGCGAAATCGATAATATTGGTAGCAAAATCGATAAATAATTGATAACAAAATCGATGAAAATATCGATAACAAAATTCGACAAATAGTCGACATGAAAATAGATAACAAAATTGATAAATAGTCGATAACAAAATCGAAAAATAATCTATAAAAGTATCGATAACAAATTCGATAAAAATATCGATAACAACCCCTATAAAAGTATCGATTATTATATCGATAAGTCCCAAGAATCCCGAAAATGTCTATTTTATATTGGCAACCCTATTACAACTTTTACCTCGTGATAAAAGTGCACTGAAATGTCTTTCGTTCGATAAAAGCGTTGCAAAATTTTTCGCCACTTAAATATTTTATTCACTTTATTTTCAGACAAATGGCAACCCTATGTAAAAATTTGCATTTTTTCCGAAAGCGGTAAAGCTGACCTTCAAAACTGTGTTTCAATATTTAAATTTGATGTAGTATGAGGGTAGATATGACATAAAAATACCTTAAAGAAACTCATATGTATGTATGTATGTACATATGTACATGTATATATATAAACAAGTAAGAGCATCGCTGTCTTCGGCTATGCCGAAGGCTTCATACCTTTCATGAACATCTGAAAATATTACTTTAACAGATTACTGCATTTGAAAAAATGTATATATTCACGGCATACATACTTAGATAGAGGAGATACATACATATATAAAAAATTATATCTAAACAATCAAAGGTATGAAAGATATACCTTATATAGCACTAATCTAAGTGATTTTCACTGCTGTGTGGTCGGTATGTATACCGGTAACACAATTTAAAGGGGTTTAGCTTCCAACATAAAGGAGATATATCGAGGAACTGGTATCTGAACAATCTGTGGTATGGAGGCAATAAATAGGTTATAGCGACCGGATCTTTGTTCATTTTACTGTAAACTTTCTATTGATAATGAGTGAAAATAGTGCGAAAATAATGTTTCTAGCTGCTTAAATGGATAACTTATAACAGAAAATCTCATATCTGAACAATCAGTTGTATGGAGGCTATAGGTTATAGCGACCAAATCTTCACCATTTTCAATGTATTCTTTTGATGATGGGTGGAAATAGTGCGAAATTTCATATTCCCAGCTGCATAAATGGAGGAGTTATAACGAAAATTCTCATATCTGAACAATCAGTTGAATGGGAGATATATGTTATAGTCACCCGATCTTTGTAATTTTCACTGTAAGTATTCTGTTAGTAATGAGTAGAACGGTGCGAAATTTCATGTTCCTAGCTGCATAAATGGAGGAGCTATGGCAAAAAATCTCATATCTGAATAATAAGTTGTATGGAGGCTATAGGTTATAGCAACCCGATCTTCGCCATTTTCACTGAAAGTATTCTTTTGATAATGAGGGACAACAGTGCAAAATTTCGTGTTACTAGCTACTTAAGTGGAGGAGATATAACGATAAATCTCATATCTGAACAATCAGTAGTATGGGAGCTATAGGTTACAGTGACCCGATCTTTGTAATTTTCACTCTAAGTTTTCTGTTGATAATGGGTGGAAGTATTGCAAAATGTCATGATCTTAGCTGCATAAATGGAGGAGTTATAACGAAAAGTCTCATATCTGAACAATCAGTTGTATGGGAGCTATATGTTATAGTGGTCCGATTCTTCCGGTTCCGACAAATGATTAATACAATATAAAAATACACCCACTTGCCAAATTTCATCAGGATATCTCGAAAACTGAGAGACTAGATTGCATACAAACAGACGGACAGACGGACAGACAGACAGACAGACGGACAGACGGACATGGCTCAATCGACTCAGCTCGACGTTCTTATCATATAAGTATACATTTTAATGGGTCTATCTCTTTTTATTCTGGTACTTACAAACATCGGACCAAAGTTATAATACCATTTCATGCTCATGAAAGGTATAAAAACGTATAGAAATAAACGTAAATATATTTTATGTGCACGAGACATATCATATTTATTATATGTATATAAAGTATGCTCTCAAACGAAATTTTCCTAAAATACTTGAAAAGTTCACATGAAGGAACGTTTTACTTGCGGAAGTTTCACAACGTAGTACTCTTCTTTTATGTTCCTCTCTTTTTCGGAACATACTTAGCTACTATACTTCTCTTCACTATCCGCGCTCTCAGTTAGAGGAAGAGAAGGAAGCGCATTCGCTAGAAAACTTCAATGTGACGCCAAGTATATTCCGACGCGGACCTCTATTATCTAAGCGCTTAATGCTTATTTTTTCGGCCCTGATTATAACATACAAGAACAAAAACTTACGTCTTTTTTGTTGCCGAGTTGATATCATAACAACTACTGGATGGACTGTCGGCATAGGTTGCGTTAGAGTGGGGGCATATCTCAATGTCTATTTCTGCTATGCATTGATCCAAATGTCTTAGAAGACGTGCTTTGGATCCTGGCTCAGACAAGGAAGGAATATTTCCGAGCGGTGGGGGTTCAGGTGTGGCCAAGTAACGTGCCACCTCTCTAGCACAGTCCGTATACCCAGCTCTGTATTTGTTAATAGCTGCGGATATGGCATAGTAATATAATTAAAAATGGTATGCAATACACCTGGAACATCAGAATTATTACTTGGATCATCAAGATTGCGATGCCGTTGAAAGTGACGCACAGTAAGCTCTAATATATCTGCCTTTTCCAATTTGGTGTGTTTTGTTTGACCATCGGTTGTTTTTGCCTGATTCTTCGTCGACTCCAATATGAGAGCCTTTAGTATGGCCAAACTTTGATTGATACGGGCACGACGTCGCTTTTCCATAAGTGGCTTGTTTGTTCGTTTCGTGCTGTCCTGAGATGATGTTACATTTTGCGATGATGTGACTAGGCCTATTGATTTTACTGCTCCTGTTGATGATGACGCAGAAAATCCCGTTCCTGTAAATAGATTAAAAGATGTTGTCAATAAATAAATTTAGATGTGGGGTATTAGAAAAAATCTTCTTAAGTCATGTGCTTCCGATAATAACCTCTCTCAACATTAAAGTCCCTTTCAAAAACGCCTGAACTATCCGGACCCTTTATAAGCAAAGTTTCTCTATACAGCTGCTCGATGTCATGAGCCAACATCTACTCGGAACGCTACCTTATTGCAATTAATGTCCTCTGTGCAGTCACAACGGACCGGCGAGAAGTTTGGCATACCATCTCAAAACCACTTCGTACCTCTGCAGAAACAACGGGTATAATAAAGAGAAATACGCAGCATAGCAAGATACCCCACAGACAATCGCGGCGCACAGACAAATGAGCTTTACTGAGATAAAAGGAAGGAAGAGAAACGCTTTGGTTGTTGGTGTGGTGGTGGGAGATTGGTCTATTGTGGAACGAGTTTTTGCAACCCCTTCGAACGAAAAATTATACTGAAGAAGGCACAACGCCGAAACCAAATTTACAAGGAATGACGAAAAATCTTTCTACAATACATCGAAGAGAAACGACTTTTCAAGAAGAAGAAAAGAAATTGAGAAATAAAGGAAAGCTGCATGCCCACGCACTCATAATCAGTTATATGCGTCGCCATCCGCGTTTTAATATTCATATTTAGAGCGAACTTAAGGTATTAGTCCGAAGCATGCTTGCTGTGCTTGCTTCGCTTTGGGAACTGTAAAAAAAATTTGATATCTGCTAAAATGCAAAATCGCCTTTTAGAGTTTACCGATATGTAGTACTATATCTACGGTGACCATACGACCTTTATTTTAAATAACAGTCCTTTATTTTAACCCCCTGTCCGTTATTTCTTAAACTGTCCTTTAAATGAACTCCAATTAAGGTTTTTTATTTAATCGGTAATCTTTGCACAAGCTTTAAATCATGAATGATTGCTAATACTGATAGGGGAAATTTATATGTGTAAATTAGAACCGGGATACGGACGCGTTAAATTTGTTCTCAGGGGAACGCAGCATCACCCAAAAAAGGGGTAAGCGTTCAGGGTACAACAGGGGGTAATGACAATGTCCAAAGGAAGACTCGCAGAAACTGCTGAACCTCAGTATAGCTCAAAATGAGGGAAGGAATACCGATTTATGGAAGGTATACAGGAACAATGATGAGAAGACGGGTAAACTGCGGACGATTGGAATAGACGACCGGTCGTTGGAAGCTATCAAGAAGGAAAACTGTATCCTACGTTAGGGCAGGAAACCGACGGCGAGGGCAACCGAGCCAAATACTCCACCGCGTGTTCCTGAAATACCGGAAGAGGTGGCTGAGATGGTAGCCGTGGAAGCAGCCTGAAGCACGGTAGTAGAGGAAGTTAGTCTTCCACCTCATGAGACTATTTTGACCTTGTTAGAGCTTGACGAAACTCTGACAACGGATGAAGAAGAAGAACGCTATTAGCTTAGACGATAACCAGCACTCAGGTTGCACAAATAAACCTACACCATGCGAGGGCCGCGGCTGTTATCATCGCTAGAGCAACCCTCAGATCTAGACGGGAAATAGTGCTGGTACAAGAACCCTGGGTCGTCAGGCTAAATAAGAGTCTTGGGAGTAGAGAACAGGCAGGTAATTTCGGATACTAGGTGCACAAATTCTAGGTTAATAACTAATAGCTTGAAACATGTATGGCTTTCAGATTTCCTGTCGAGCGATATAGTAGCGGTCCAAGTCCTGGTCAACATCAACGAGACCATCCAGGACATCGTAACTGCATCGGGGTGCTTCCCAGGAGATGGCAATCACGCCCCACCGGAGCTTGTCACTAAACTGGTGAAGTACTGCGAAACCAGGAAGCTACCCCTGATACTCGGGTGTGATGCAAATGCGCATAGAGAGGCACGGGGGAGCAGTGACACTAACTAAAGGGGTGAGTACCTTCTTGAATTTATCCTTAGAAATAAATTAGAAACTTTTAATATTGGGAATATACCAACTATTACGACCCGCGCGAGGGAAGAGGTCCTTGATATAACCATAGGAAATACTCAAATGAAAGCGCTGGTGAAAGAGTGTAGAGTATCCAATGAACCCTCCATATCACATCATAGAATAATTAGGTTTGACAAAGAAGCAACCCCTCCTATACACAGAGTTTTAAGGAATGCCAGGTAGACATAGTGGGAGAAGTTCAAAGACAACCTGTGGTTGAACGTAGCGCAACCTGGGCTGGGCCAGAAGATCAGGAACGAAACAGAACTAGAATTTGCTACAAAGCACTTTAATGAATTACTCGTTACGAACCGGGGAATGGTCAGAATACAGAAACACCTTAACTGTGTACAACAAAGAAATAAGGGGTCTAGGCATTTAAGCTTTAGGAACTATTGCGAAAGCATAGAAGATACTGCGGAGGCTACAAGACTCTATAAGGTAATGGCAAAAACGAACTGTATTCAAGTTCGCAAGTCTAAGGAAGAGTGATGGGAGTTTCACTGGGAGTGAGGAAGAGAAGATCAAACTTATCATAGATACTCACTTCCCAGGATCTACATTGTATTCCGAGACAGATCAGTCTGAACATAGTAGTAAAATAAGCAGAGAAAACTGGTGCGTAGCTAAGGAAAAATGCTCTGAGCCTGACTCAGGTGGGCGGTGGTCACCTTTAAATCACTAAAGTCACCGGAAGCGGATGAAATATTCCTTGGCATGCTACAGCAGGGCTTAGAATTCGTGATTGAACCGCTCTTAACAATAGTTGGAAGCAGCATTGCATTGGGTTATATACTAGATGCGTGGAGAAGAGTGTAGGTAGTTTTAATCCCGAAGGTTGAAAAGAAGGACCCACTTCACCCAAAATCCTTCAGGCCGATCTGCCTCAACTCATTTATACAAAAGCTTTAGAAAAGGTAGTAGATAACTATGCAAGGACTAGGGTCTTACTGAACTATCCGCTGAATTCACGCCAGCATGCATATATGGCGCGCCGCTCTACTGAAACCGTCCTATATGCGCTGACAAGTTCACTTCAAGATAGCCTTGAAAATAAGGAGACAGTTTTATGCGCCTTTGATTAGCAGGGGGTAAACAATACCCTCATAGCATGGATTAATTGCATGCTCCGCACCAGAAGGGTAGAAATACAAACCTGTACGAATAATAGGTTGTCGCCGGAACAACAAGGGGCTGTCCACAGGGTGGAGTGTTATCTTCACTACTATAGAACATAGTCGTCGACGGACTGCTCCAAGAGCTAACAGATACTGAGCTAACTTGCGAGGGGTACGTCGACGACATTGTAATAATATGCAGGGAAAATTTCGAAAAAACCCCTGTATAATAGAATCCAGCTAGGGCTGAACGAAACCAAAAAATTGTGTGCTAAAGTGGGGCTGAAGGTAAATCCAGCAAAAACCACTATAATACCATTCTCAAGGAAATATAAACTTGATAGTCTAAAAACGATAAGGCTAGATGGAACCAACATTATGTACCAAAAAGAGTAATACTAGACCAAAAACTACTCTAGAATGCACACGTGGAACAAACTGCGAAGAAAGCTGTAAGATCATTTATGACGTGTAGGTCCATGGCAGGAAAGAGTTGGGGATGCACACCAAAGATACTGAGATGGATCTTCACCACTATAGTACAACCCATGATAGCTTATGGAGCTATCATCATGGCCGATAGAACTTCACAACTTAGAACAACCAAAGTGCTCTCCGAGATACAAAGGCTCGCATGCGTATGTATAACCGGAGCCATGAGAACTTGTCCAAGCGCATCCTTGGAGGTTCTTCTAGATCTTACCCCTCTTCATATTCACATACAGACTTAGGCGAAAAGAGCTTTACTATGGAAGAGAGTCGAATGAGAAGGACGTGTCTGAATGTGTTCTGCTTATAAATACAAATTTTGAAAAATAAAATTAGTAAAAAGTGCGAAAGTGATGCTTGAATTAAAATACTGCGAACTCAAAACAGTGAAAAATCACAAGCTAAGTAAAATAATTGCGAACGAGACGCTTAATTTTAGTAACCTGAGAAGAGTAAACAAAAACGGTAATGCCGGAGTGCACTAAATGCAAAAGTGCAATTCGAAGTGAATCAGGAATTAGATGTGAGGGAGTTTATGGAAAAATGTACGATATGTCAACAAAGTTCGCGGGGCTTGATCAATATGCCAGCAATATGTTAAATACCAATAGCATGATAAAATTTATATGTGAAGATTGTGTCACTTACATCAAAAATGTCGAAAAGGCGATTAAAGAGATTCAAGAAACAGTTAAAACAAATGGAAGCCATTTGGAACAATATAAAAAATGAGTTCGAAAGTGCAATAAAAAACAACGAAATGGAAATAAAAAATGTACTTGAAGCTATAGAGACAAGGTATACTGAGAGAGTTAATGCAATGCAAATTGCTCAACAGTCATGTAAAAAAAGCGTAAGAGAAATGAAAAACCTCACAAACCAAATCACAGAAAAATTTTAATCACAGAGTGAAAGAATTTGCGAAGAGCTTACAAAAAGCACGAAAGAAGATGAGAAAATTTGTGGTGAAGTTAAAAAATTTTAACCAATAAACAGTGCTGCCAATGCACATACGCTGAAGTTGCAAAACTCATAGCGTTACCAGATTTGAAAAAAACCGCGCCAATAATTATTAAATCAAAAGCTATTCAAAAAAGTAACAAAACAAAAGAGGATTTAAATAATTTAATTATATAAGATAAGCGAAACAGTGTTGTATTGATTGAAAGTAAAAATACTGATGAACGAGAAAAGATAAAAAATACTTTAGAAAAGAAAATTGGTAACGACTATGAAATAAAATACCGAACAAAATAAATCCAAGCTTTCTTATATATAGAATAAATTTTAAACACGAAGAAAGAGTTGGAAGAAAAACTTAGAGTGCAAGATTTTTGAAAATAGTAATCTAAAGCTAGTAAATATGCATGAAGTGAAAAGAAATAACGTAACGTATTATGATGCTACAATAGAAACGGATGCCGAAACCTTTCCAAAAGTGTTAGCCAACGAGAAGATAAACATTGGTTTGATGGAGTAAATGTTCTCTGCTGTTTTAAGTGCAAAGGTTTCAATCACAAAGCAGCAGAGTGTAAAAATGATGAAGTTTGTTTGAAATGTCATGGAAACCATAAAACGAAAGAATGCAACAAAGAGTATATAAACAGGTGCGTTAACTGCATTAGAGCAAACGAAAGACTGAAATTGGGCGTTGATGAAAATCATTTAACGACAAGTAAAACCTGGTGTACCAAAATAAGTTAAATTTAAAAACGAAACGCATTGGATACTAGCAGTCAAAGTATATAAAAGTCATATACACGAATATTCAGTGACTCGTAAATAACTTCGAATATCTAGAAATCGCTACTGATATATTTGAGTGTACATGTGGTAATATTACCGTAGTGGCTGTAGCTGCTTACAGGTCTCCAAATAGCGCGGAGAAAGATTTTTGTGACCTCGTTGAGGACTATATAGAAACATTAATGGAAGATACGAAAAACACTATAATCGCGGGAGACTTCAATATCGACTGAAAAAAGACAGGAACATACAAACGCAGAATAGAAGGCATTCTAATTGATAATTGTTTAAAACAACACATTGAAAGTTATACAAGAATGGCAAACAATTCAAAGACTCTGGTAGATTATTTAATTAGTAACATCCCGTCTATTAGTGCCAATGTTAACGAGTGTGAAAAAATCTCTGACCATGAGATCACTGAAATGCAGATAAAGGTAGAGAAATATGACAAAAATGTGATAAAAAAGAAAGTGAAAATTTTTAAATACAACAAGAAATGTTTTAAGAAAGAATTTGACAAAGAACGAATATATGAAGCTAAATTAGACATTCACGGAAATACAAAAGCAATGGAGATGGGATTTAAAAACACAATAGAGAAATTTATAGTTAAAGAAACTATACCGGATGGCGGAATTTCGAATGGCTGGTACAATAAAAGTTTAAGAATAATTCAAGAAAAAAAGGACAGCCTATATAAAATATCAAGAAAGAATAGCACTATTGAAAACTGGGAAAAGTTCAGAAAATATGAAAACTAATACAAAGTAAAAATTATGAAAGAAAGGAAGAAATATATAAACTATAAAACAAACTAGGCATTTGACCAAAAACAAATGTGGAGTGAGATAAAGAAATTAGTACCAAAAGAAAAGAAAAATTTGATAGAAAATGTGATATTCGACAACAAAATATATGAAAATTAATATGAAATAGCAAGTAATTTTAATAAATATTTTATAAATAGCATAGAAGACATAAGAAAATCAATGGAAAACATGCAATACGAAAACCAAATAGAAAATGGTCCTTATAGTTTTAAGTTCCGCAGGACTAATCATGACGAGCTGAAGAAAATATGCTCTATGATGAAAAATAAATAAATCAGACAGTGATAAAATAAGCCCTAAAATTATTTTGGATAATTGGAGAACTGTGGCGATACCTTAACGGAAATAGTAAATCAATCACTTATGAAAGGAATATTTCCAAATAGTTGGAAAGACACAATGATAACGCCAGTTGAAAAGGTAAAAAAAAACTGTAAAATGTGAGGAATTTCGGGCCATTAACACATTGGAAACATTAGAAAGAAAGTTGTTAAAATACAATTAGAAGAATATTTTGAGAATAATGATCTATTTATGAAATACCAATCAGGATTCAGAAAAAATTATTCATGTGAAACGGCTGTCAACTATGTTGTGAATGAGTGGAAGGCCACAGAAAATAAGAAAGTTATGGCTAATTTCCTTGATTTTAAGCGTGAATTTAAAACTATAGACCGAGATATACTCATGGGCGTAGCCAGAACGAAATTTAGGGGGGGAGGCCCATACAAAAAAAAAAAACAAAACCAATAACTTACTTACTAAAAAATTGTTTATTATAGCTTAAAATTATTGTAACCATTTGTTGTACAAAAAAACAAATAAACAGAAGTTCACAAAAGTTTATATAAAACTATTCGTCGATTTAAATTGTTAACTTTTTACTGAGCATGTTTATTTTACGAGGAGGAAGCATCGAAAGCCAAACCCCTTCAGTGTGAGACTTTAACCCAAACTAAACTTCCTACCGTCATGTACCATTCCCCTCCCGGTACCACCGTCAAGGATTTCGTCGGGATTATAACACTGTGTGACTGATAAGGTTATAGATCTATTCTCTTCTTCTTCTTATCTGGCGCTGTAACCGCCAAAGCGATTTTGGCCAACTGACGCCAATTGGAAATGCCAAGTGAAGCCAGAATACTTTCAGAGGTGGGGCGTCGGTGTCCATTCGAACGACATGGTCAAGCCAGTTGAGCCGCTGTATTTTAATTCGCCATATACCAGCACGGGCATGATGAGCGACTTATAGTGTGGTTTTCGTACGTCGAGAGAGGACTTTACTCCTGAATTGCCTACTCAGTCCAAAGCAGTACTTGTTGGCAAGAGCGATTCTGCGTTGGATTTCCATGCTGACATTATTATCGGTGTTAATGCTGGTTCCCAAGTAAACGAAATTCTCTACTTTCTCGAAATTATAACTGTCAAAAGTGACGTGAGTGCCAAGGCGCGAATGTGCTTATTGTTTGTTTGATGACAGGATATACTTCGTCTTGTCCTCGTTTACCACCAGACCCATTCGCTTTGCTTCCTTGTCCAACTTGGAAAAGCCAGGACAGACTTCGCGGTTTTTCTTACCGATGATGTCAGTGTCATCGGCATAAGCCAGCAATTGTACGCTCTTGTAGTAAATTGTTCCTGAGCGGTTCAGTTCTGCAGATCTTATTATCTTCTCCAACATCAGATTAAAGAAGTCACATGAAAGAGAGTCGTCCTGTCTGAAACCCCGTCTGGTGGCGAACGGCAACAGAGCAGAGCTGGTGGTATTGCTCAACGTAATTTTTCACAGCCGTATGCGTTTTGAGGGGATGCCAAATTTAGACATAGCGGCATATAGGAAACTCCTTTTAGTGCTGCCGAAAGCGGCTTTAAAGTCGACAAATAGGTGTTGAGTGGCGATCGCGGGCCTTTTCCAAGATTTGGCGTATTGTGAATAACCTGGTCTATGGTAGACAATACATTCGATAAGACCTTGCAAGGTATGCTTAGAAGGCTGATCCCGCGGTAGTTGGCACGCATGGCGGGGTCGCCTTTCTTGTGAATTGGGCAGAGCGCACTTGAATTCCAGTAGTCGGGCATGCACCTTGTTTCCTCCTTGCCATCGTAGTTAAATAGCTCAGCTGACAGGCCCCCAGCTCAAGCAGCTTTGGCACTTTTCGTCATAGTCAGGCGCTGGGATATCGACTCCATCGTAATCGACTCGGACCTCGGGTTCGTCTTCTCCACTTCTTTCAGTGCTTCTGCCATACAAAAGGGTCGAAAAGTGTTCCCTCCATAATCTGAGTACGTTCTGGACATCGGTCACTAGGTCGCCATGGTTGTTCCTACAAGAGTCTTGAAACCTTCCGTAAGTCGCTCAACTATCTGCTAAAAATTTCGGGTGTTTTTTCTGTCGGCCAGCATTTCAAGCATTTTCTCACACTCCTCATCATACCAGTAATGAGCGGGAAATGTGGTTCCACTGATCGCGCAAGTCGGTTTGTTGAAGAGTACTCTCTCATAGCAGGTGTGAGAGTCGAGCGCCAAATCCATTGGCCGTCTGTTTTGATTGCTGATTTTCGACGTTGAACTTTCCTTGGATTGTTGGGGGCCCTTTTTGTTTTGCTACTCCGAGGTCGGGTCGTATATTGGGTACATCAATATAGTAGTGCGGGTCGATGTTTGGCCCTCGGAGTATACGTATGTCCATCTAAAACATGGAAGCATGCCTTCCGTCTATCACAACATCCTCGATTTGGTTTCCCGTTTTTCAATCTGGAGACATCCATGTAGCTTGAAGGATCTTTTTATGCTAGAACCCAGTAATACATAATGCCAAGTTTCGCCATGCGTGCGAAGTCGATCACCCTCAGCTAATATGTACGCTCTAATCTAAGAAAGCCTTGGATGCCTCGTCCCTCTCTTCCATTGGGGCATTGGCACATATGAATGAGATGTTGAAGAATATCGCTTTGATGCGGATTGTGGCTAAACTTTCGTCCACTAGAGTGAACGCCGGTCTCTCTCCCACAACAAATCCAACATCGAATTGTACTCCTTTACGTGGCAACTGTAGTAGGCGTCGCAAGGCTCCACGCTTACCTTCCTCGCCCCGTCCATCGCATTTCGCTGATGGCGGTGATGTCAGCCTTTATTTTCCCTAGGATATCAACCAGCCGAGCAGAGGCACCATCCCGATTAAGGGTTCGGATATTCCAAATGCATACCCTAAAATCATAGTCCTTCTTATGTTTGCCGTGATCGTCATCACGAGGCATGTTTTTTTCCATTGGGCAAGGTTTAAACGTAGCGGGACCCAAACCCAGCGCACGCGGGCCTCTCCCAGTTGAATGGCAGTCAAAAGCTTTGCAGTACTGGGAAATGTACAAAACATAGTGGTCAAAAGCGAATATCTCAACTAAACCCTGATGTATTTTTTAAATTCATAGCTCTACATACCTGTATAGTAAACCAAATAGCCGGACCAGACGTTATTCAAAAAAAAAATGTAAAAAAATAAACTTTTTTCCGTATACTCTGTAATATTCCTCCGCAATTTTGTAAGGTTTTATTAGTTTAATAATTTATAATCATTGCTTTGCAGCGAAATATCTTCTCTTAAATTTTATACATAGGTATGTATATGTGGTGTCAACCACATAACCGGTTTGGCTCTCTTGCTGACTCTCTGCAGTTTCCAACTACGATTGACAAGTCAGAATCACACAGAAGTTAGTCTGCGCGTACGAGCTGATCTACGAACATTAACTTTCGCTATGAACATTAAATTCCGCTAAATATATTATGTGTAATTAGATATTAATTTTATATTATAATAAAGATTTNTTTTTTTTTTTTTTTTTTTTTTTTAGTACGAATCGCGTATCCAACCTGGTTTTTAAAATAAATTAATATCGGCGTGTTAAGTTTTATATGCTTCTTACGGCTTAAATACGCGCGCATAGCCTGTGAAAGTTCCAAAAAATTTCAGTCGAGATCTGTGTTAACCACCAACATCGAAATTCATAATTTGGTGATTATATAATTCCACATGTGGACCATTATCGAAAACTCTTGAAACTTCCCAAGGTGACACAAAAAAATTGTTGTTGCAGCTTCGACTCCTCGCGGTCATTTCACGGTCAAGCATACCGGTTGATATTACTAAAAAATTGAGTGATTCTATTGTGCACTCAAAAGGAAACAGCGCACTAAAAAAAAAACAAAAAAAAAATAAAAGCTAGTTAAAAAAAAAAACTTCTCAACACTTTGCTGGCTAGCTGTGCTAGAATATACGGCACATCGTTCGTCGTTTAAACTCAGTTTTTTTTTTGGTATGACTATTGAAACTCCATCACAGAAACCGGTTGTAAATAAAATAATGAGCACTCCGACTAGAAATGTTAAAGCGCCTCCCTTCAGCAGTGAGAAACCATCTCTTTGGTTTGCTCAGCTAGAGGCCCAATTCGTTAACCACGGCATCGAAACAGAAAAAGAAAAATTTTATCAAACAATTCCGCTTATCGATACACGTTCTGCCGCGGAAGTAGAGGATATTATTATTAATCCGCCAGCCAATGACCCTTATCAGCAGCTAAAGAGTACACTCATTTCACGATTCTCCAAATCCAAAGAGGCTAAATTACTCCAACTTTTGGACAAAGAAAGCATAGGTGATCGCACTCCATCGCAACACTTTCGCCATTTAAAAGCTCTGGTACCTGATATCAACGAGGAGGTGCTGAAAACGCGCTGGCTGTCTCATCTTCCACAACAAACTCGCGTGTGTCTTGTTATGCATAAAAACGTAGCCTTAACTGAACTTGCTGATTACGCTGACAAATTACATGAAGTTTATCACCCCCTAGATTGTGCAGCTATAGTGCAATCACCTGATTTGCGTGGAGATATCGCATCTCTCATTAAACAAGTGGCAGCGTTAACAACTTCAGTTTCAAATTTGCAATCAAGACAATCCAGACTTCGTTCGCGAACTCCCCCCCGCCGATCGGGCCGTTCTAGAAGCAAATCTGCTACCAAGAAATTGTCGAATCAGACCGGCATCTGTTGGTATCATACCAAATTTCAATCACAAGCACGCAAATGCTTACCAGGTTGTAAGTTTCAGGAAAACTCTCGAGAGAGTCGCTAGAGGCGGGTAACGACTCTCCTTTATCTACCTCCTGCCGTTTGTTTATCACAGATAAGGCAACGGGTGATAGGTTCCTTATTGATACCGGGTCAGACATATCCGTTTATCCATATCGAGGTCCGAGCAAGCAACTCGTTCCACTCTCCTATCAATTATTCGCCGCCAACGGTACTCCAATCAACACTTACGGCACGAAAATGCTAATCCTCAATCTTGGACTACGTAGAGATCTTCCATGGCGTTTCGTCATTGCTGATGTCACCCGTCCTATCATCGGTGCTGATTTACTTAGCCATTTTGGTTTGCTGGTGGATTTGAAGCGAAAGAGTTTAACTGACGGACTCACCGGCATCTCAACAGCTGGGAAAATGTTTAAGTATGGCGTAGCTTCAATTAAAGCCCTGCACCCAGAGGTAGACCCAGCCTATAATGGACTTTTTCATAAATTTCAATCTGTTATTCAACCAGGCGGTGCTCATCGTACGAGCGAGTTCGCTACCGAACACCATATTAAAACGACAAATGGACCGCCAGTCTCCAGCAAAGCCAGACGACTGGCTCCCGATAAATTAAACATAGCCAAACAGCAGTTTGAAAAACTAATTAAACTAGGTCTAGCCAGAAGAAGCGATAGCCCATGGTCATCACCATTACATTTAGTGCCTAAAAAGTCTGGTGAATGGCGCCTTTGCGGGGACTATAGACGCCTGAACGACCGTACAATTCCAGATAAATATCCCGTTCGCTACCTGGATGATTTCGCAGCAAATCTGTATGGTAAAAAAATATTTTCTACGATCGACTTAGTGCGCGCTTTCAACCAAATCCCTGTGGCACCAGGTGACATTGCGAAAACGGCAATTATTACACCATTTGGACTTTACGAGTTCCCTTTCATGACGTTTGGTTTGCGCAACGCCGCGCAAACATTCCAACGTTTCATGGACGAGGTAACGAGGGACTTACCATTCGCATTCGTTTACATTGACGACATACTCGTGGCATCAGAAAATCAACAGCAGCATATAGCACACCTTGAAGTTTTGTTNCGTTTGCCACACCCTATGATGGCCCATACCCGGTTATTGAAAAGCGAGAAAAATACTTTATTGTAAATGTGCGAGGCAGAAATACGCCCATATCGGTTGATCGTCTTAAGCCGGTTTACTTCCTCGCCGATGATTTGGATCAACAACAACAACAAGCACAGCCAATCGTTGCCTGTCAAACAGCAACAAATAAGCCGTCTACACACGTAAAATCCATACGCTTTGCTACTTAATTTGTTTTTGTTTTTCTCTTTTCATTTATAGAAAATCTCGTTGGCAAAATTGTAATTGCATCATAGCACACTTCTTTTTTCCAAGAAGGGGAGACATGTGGTGTCAACCACATAACCGGTTTGGCTCTCTTGCTGACTCTCTGCAGTTTCCAACTACGATTGACAAGTCAGAATCACACAGAAGTTAGTCTGCGCGTACGAGCTGATCTACGAACATTAACTTTCGCTATGAACATTAAATTCCGCTAAATATATTATTGTGTAATTAGATATTAATTTTATATTATAATAAAGATTTGAATCATAAACTATTTTGTTGGTAATTATCTGGGAGTCAAATTACTACATATACATATGAGGACGTATTAAACATTTTGAGTATGCAGATTTTTTATGTTGGTATATTCATTTATGCTAAATATATTACTTGATTTTGTTTTGTCACACTTAAGAAGTAAACGTCTTGGCTGTTCACCCAACTGGTCTATAGTTTTATCAATAATCTCAGATTGGTTCTGTGATACAAAACTTTCGTTGTACGCTTAGAAAAGACACATACCTAAAGACAAAGTAATAAACAATTGAACTATTTTTGCTCATTGTCGACTGCAGCCAGGTTTTTACCCTTTTTAAATGGAAGTGCTTTGAACATAGAGCGAATAACTTGATACAGAACCGGATGATCCACATATCCACTTTTTAAATCAATTTACTAATTATTTTGTTAGCGTTGGGAGTATAATTTGTTATTCAATATATATATAGGAAAAACCGTGAAAGTTAGGGGAGGGCCGAAATCATCAAGCAAGCATTTAGTGGTACTATTTTTGAATATCTAGGCAAAAATTTGGAAGTTAGGGGGGGGAAGCCCGGGCCCTCCCGGCCCCTACCTGGCTACGCCCATGGATATACTTATACAAAAACTCGAGAAATACGGAATAAAAAGTAAACAGTTTCAGTGGTTCAAAACATACTTAAGTAAGTGAAAGAACGCAAAGAACTAAAATAAATAACGCTGTCTCGGAATACTTGAGCGTTGGTATGGGTGGCCCTCAGGGATCGGTTTTAGGTGCACTACTATTCGTCATTTATATAAACGATATGAATAATGTGATAAAAAACTGTAAAGCAGTAATGTATGCCGACGACACATTAATATATGCGTGCGGGGAAATTGCGCAAGAATGTAAAACAAAACTGATGGCGGACATAGATAGTGTAAACAAGTGGTTGTAAATGAATAAACAGATATTAAATGAGCAAAAAACTAAGTTGATGGAAATAAACATTACAAGTGAAGAACAAATAAAAATAAACGATAAAATAATTGAGAAAGTTGACAATATAAAATATCTCGGTGTTTTTATTGATAACAAATTAAAATTCAACAACAACATTGAACACATAGCTAAAAAATTGGGGAAAAAAAGGTTATTTTTTTAAGAATCAGAAGCAAATTGTCAATGATTCTGGTAGTTAAATATACAACATAATAATAGTTGCGTTCGCGTAGCTGTTAATTGTTCATGTTTAACCAAAACTTTCAGGTTTTTCCGTTCGCGTACGCAAAAAACTTGCAAAGTAGGGGAATTTGAGAGAGCAAAGTGACATTTCATTTTGAGGGGAAGCTGCTGGTTTCTGCTGGAAAAACTTTTGCCAACAGCAATTCGCCAACAGGAAAACAACTGATCAAAAACAGCTGGTTTGAATTTACGCAAATCACAAAATTGAATTTGATGGTTTGGAAGTTAAAAATTACAAAATGCGACTAATTAAACTTGTAAGAAGTAAGTAGTTATTTGTTTAATCAATAAACTGTGTCAGTATACCACTTTGTAATGAGTTTTCGTACGTTTAAAATTTTAAACTATTGAATGTAAACAAAAATTATATCAGCTGTTCGCCTAACTTGCAAGTTTCTGCAAATTTTCTGTTCTCGTACTGTTTTGGATATATTTCTCTTGTGAGAGAACTGGTGACATTTCGCCGGAATTTTGCTGTTGCTTGGTTTTTACTGGAGATTTTAAACGAACGCACCTAATAAAGCCACATTTTGAATACTGCGCAACAACACTACACGCACGTTGCAACAACGCACAAATAGAAAGAGTCCAGAAACTGCAAAATAAAGCTAGGAGATGCATACTAAGATGCAGTAAATACACTCCGGTACAATCCATGCTGGAGGCGCTTAGGTGGTTAAATGTTAAACAACGATTCGAACTTAACACCTTAATTTTGGTTTACAAGGATAAAAGAGGACAAATGGCGAAATACAAACAGGAGAAAATTACGTATGTTGGCGAAGCGCAACCAAGCAAGTTGAGAAACGTGAATCACTTCAGACTACAACATCAAACAACAACGGTCGCGCAAAAGATGTTATTCTATAAAGTATTAAGTTTATTTAATTCATTAAATGCAAATATAAAAAATGAAAGCAATAGTCACCTATTTAATAAGAATTGTATCGAATATATTAGAGAGCAAAATTAATTAGTACATGTGCACTTAATCAAAAACATTCGGTATCGGGGCAGAAGGGTGTCTTGGGCGTGGGAAGTTAGATATTCTCACGAAGAAGTTCCCTGAAATTGCAATACCGAGGGATAACATAATAATCCGAGGTACAGCTTTACAAAGAGGTTTAAAACTGATCTAAGTAATAAGAAGAGCTGGGTGGGGATATCCGAGACATATCGGTTAAACCAAAACACGATTACCTGGTACTCTGATGGCTCATTGACCGACGAGGGTACCGGGGTAGGGGTAGTTGGGCCGAGGTTAAGATAATCGGAACCCATGGGAAAGTATATGTCTATTTTCCAAGCTGAAACATACGCCATAGAAAGATGCGCGGACTTTAATATCAAGCGAAACTACCGTAATCAGAACATCGCGATCTTGACTGACAGCCAAGCGGCTATCAAGGCCCTCAGATCCCACCAGGTAACAACCTCGAAACGCTGAATACTCTTGGCCTGACCAATCGGGTTTTGGTTCTCTAGATACCGGGACATATTGGTATTAAAGGAAACGAGATTGCCGTTAAACTAGCGAAGAGGCAACTGTTAGCAAAAACCAAAACCTTGGTTGAAATATCTAATATATCTGACTCATGAACCGAAACCAAACCAAAATTTAAAGTTGGGTACAAATTTGTAAAGGTTGCATCGGGCGAGCAACAGTTTATCGATTCGAGAAATTAATGCGCTGATGAGAAAACGAAAACTCGTATATCGAGACGATAAAGTGGCCGGTAAACTAAAGGTTAGATGAGAAAACGGCCCTTAGGGCCATTTTCTAATGTAAGCAGTAAAGTTGCCTTTACTAACAGGGCAGATAAATTGTTCCTCACTTTAAAGTGTTTTAATTTTCTTATCTTACCGGTAAAAATAAATTTGTTATTTCGTAGAGTGAAACTTCACTACAGTTCCGAGAGTGAAACTTCACTACATTCGTCATATAATTTCAAAGGTTGGCAATGCAACATAAGCAAATATAGAGCAAGAGCAACTGTTAGCAAAAACCAAAACCTTTGGTTGAAATATCTAATATAGCTGGCTCATGAACCAAAACCAAACCAAAATTTAAAGTTGGGTACAAATTTTAAAGGTTGCATCGGGTGAGCAACAGTTTATCGATTCGAGAATTTAATGCGCTGATGAGAAAACGAAAACTCGTATATCGGGACGATAAAGTGGCCGGTAAACTAAAGGTTAGATGAGAAAACGGCCCTTAGTTGTCCAAATTTACGGATAGTTATTGAGCTATAAAAACGTGTGGGATTAACGAAATTTGTCAAGTTAAAGAAATGTATCAAGTTATCGATATTTATTGAATTATCATTATTTATAGACTTAACGAAATTTATCGAAGTGTCGTAATGCATGGAGTTCTTTCAACTTACAGAGTTATCGATAATTATTGATCTACTGAAATTGGTTGGTTCAACGGTTCGAAGTTTATGGAATTTTCAAAATATATCGATTTATCGAAATTTCAAGGTTATATAAGCTTATCGACAACTGCTTATCGAATTTAATCGCCTTAACAAAGTGTAACGAGTTATCAAAATGTTTAGATAGTTTTCGAAAAATGTGGAGATGTCAAAAGTAAAAATTTATAAAGGCATCCAAAGTTTTTACATTTTTGAGTTATCGAAATCTATCGAGCTATCGAATTTTACAGTTATCGAAATTGGTCGAGCTAACGAATTTTGTTGAGTTATCGAATTTTAGTGTTCCTGAAATTCATCGAACTTTCGATATGTATCAAATCATTGAAATTTATCGATAAACTTGAATGTATCGGGTAAATTCGAAGTCCTGCCGAAGTCCTCCAAAGACCTTCTCAGATAAAAAAAATTGCTACGTGTTAAGTTAGTAAACCTCTCCAAGGCTTCTAAAACTAGAAAAACTGTCGAATTTCGACAGTAACTGGCACTCTAGTAACCATTAAATGCCACAATAAAATTAACAAATTTATCAATTTTAATTGACAGGTAATTTTTGTAGTATATAAAATATTGACAGAGTGTACCAGGGTTGGAAAATCAAGTTTTCAAATTGTACATGATCTGTTTAGCAGTACCAAAATACGACGGGAATCTTCCATGCCTGGTTTTGTAAATCACCTTTTGTCCACAATCAGCAAACGATTACTTTTCATTCAAGGCACATTAAAAACAGGTAGAAGCCAATTTGTCGTTAAACCTTCAAAAGTCAAAGTTTTCGGGAGAGTAAAAATATAAATGAGCGTGTGTAAGGAAAATTAAAATAATATATTTCACTGATTGACGTTTTTAAGTAAATTTTAAGGTTATTTTTATTTATAAATTTTGTTTAATGTAAATTGGTTCATCGTTTATTATTGACTTGACAACTTGATTGATGAGTTTCAGTGTTGTTGGAGGGTCTTTCCGGTAGCGCTACGCCACAGCTGCTTTCCCTACGTTCCTTCCGCGAAAGATATTGATGGACGTTTAAAAAAATTAGTAGTCTGTGCATAAAAAACAGCGCTTTAGGTGTTGCATTTTTAATGTATGTACATATGCTCGAAATAATATTTATTAACGATTACACAATAGTATAAACCGCACAATTACATATACATAAAAGTAAACTTCACAGCACGGAAAAAATTCAAATTTTAATTGAAATTTGCTATTAACCAACATTAAAAACAAAACGACATGACATTTCAAGAGTAATGAAATATAGATAAATAAGAACAAAACAAGTTGAAGTTTGAAAGTTTGGTTCTCATGAGAGTAACGTCAAAATGGCTTTTACCTGTATTTATTATTATTATTATTATTATTATTATTAAACAAGAACCATTAGTACAATAAGAATTTTCTTCTTTTTTAGCACAACAAAAATTTGCATTAATTGAAATTAATAACACATAAACAATTACCAAATTAATATAGAATATAAAGACTTATGGCCTTATTCATAAAAAATAAAGTAGATTTAAAGAGCTTTAGAAATTTACCTTTTCATACATTTTTCAAATTATAAACCTTTTATAAAGCTACTTTATTTTTTATGAATAAGGCCATTAAACTACGGCCTTGCTTTTCATTATTCATTAAAATGGCATTACTTTCCAACACTGAGTTCCCTCACTGAAACTTATTTGTCGCTTTTGTAATTTGACATTATTTTTCTGTTTCTGGCGCTCGTTGGTTTTTTTCTTTCTGTAATTAAGCACGTTTATAATTTCTCTGCTTTTCTTGGTTATAACATACTAATAGAAAATAAAGTTTATAATAATAATTTTACGCGATTATATTGATCGTAACATTTGGCTTCCCCTGCGGGGAACCTAACTCTTCGCTAATACAAAGTTCTGAATACAATTGGTTGAAACTGCCGTCCAATTTCCTTACGCCAACCGAACCTTGCAATTTACACCTCACCGCACATATGGGTATTTAGCCGATTTATGCGACCAAAATTATTTTTATGAATATTTCAACTCGAAATGTTTAAAAAATACGTGTTTTGATATATATAATTGGTTGCGTTCATAAGACGTATCTGTTTCGCTCATCTGCTACGAAACTGCTGGCAACTATTGAACCCAACAATAACGTCTTAGAAACGGCTTGATGAATATGCTGCCAAATGAACAGCTGATAAATGTAAACAAATGACATTGCAACAAATAGAGATAGTTGCGCCGATACTATTTAGAATTCAACGCTGAGCGGCCGCCGTGTTGAAAAAATTGTTCAATGTTACAATGAATTAAACAATGTAAAATTATATAGCAAACATCTTAAAAACATATATTTAGAAACGTAGTATTATTATAAAATATTTTAGTTACTTTATCACGTCAGTAATATAAAATATAATACATTTGTTTGCAACTGCCACCTAACAAAGCGGCGTTAAATTTAATACGAGTATAAGCGGTGTAAGTCTTTTCGATCAGCTGTTTAGGCTAAGCCCAACACGTTGAGTTCAGGTAGCGTAAAAATTTTCCGCTGAAAAAAATGGCGGAAAGTTGCCAACTGTTGGGACGAGCGTAACTACTCAACTGTGCAGTTCTAAGCCAAACAGCCAACGGTAACCCAACAGCTACGACTTATGAACGCGCCCATTGTAAATGTTTAAAATCAAATAAATATAAGGGGAGAACGTCCAATAATAATAAAGTTGCTTAACGGTTGACATCGATAGACTCCACGTTGTTCAAATAATTAAATGAATTTCTGCAATACGGGTATCAATGGAAATGGGTTCGAAAAGGCTTTTTCTCTAAGCAACCTCCCAGGGTTTCCACCGGTTTAAAAAACCAAATTCAATTTGATTTAGAGAATTAGATATTTCAAATATGTACTATCACAGTATAGGTAAGAAAATGTAATAAAACTACATTAATAATAACAGTAATATAACAGTCTTATTTATTGTTAAGAGAATGTTGTAAGTATTAATAATAATAATAGATTGGCGCTTACACATGTGTTAGTGTTTGGCCGAGCTTCTCCTCCGCCTTGTGGCGTGCGCCTTTATGTTGTCACACAAATCGACTCCGAACGGCGATTGTATTTTTATGAGAAGCTGTTTGTCATAGCAGAAATACACTCGGGGGTTTGCCATTGCCTGCCGAGGGACGACCGCTGTTAAGAAAAAACCTTTTTTCTATATGTTTTTTGCGATGTTGCTTTGACCAGGGCTTGAACCCAGGTGCTGCGTAGTGGAAGCGCGCACTGCTTACCACTACGCCACAGCGGCCGTAAGTATTAACTTGGAGTAAATTAGCGCCCTCAATTACTGAGGTATTTTCAACGTATTGCTTTTCCATACCAAGGTTAGTAAGTACACCGAGTTTGGTATAAATTGATAAATCGGTTATCGAGATATACATTTGTGGTCATAAGTGGGCGGCACCGCGCCCATTCTCCAAAAAAATTATAATAGTCTAATTTAATGTTAAGAGGTTATTCCAAGAATCGATTTTGAGTGAATTAGCTTCAGTAGTTGCTGATTTAGCGCAGTTTTCGTGTTTCTGTAATTTACCGTTATATGGAAAGTGGGCGTGATTATTGCCCGATTTCAAGGAGTTTTAGCAGATATGTTAGATAAAGCCTAAGCAAGGCTCACAACGTGTTAGGTACGAATTGGTGAAGCGGATACTGAGATACTGAGATACATCATTTCATCATAAGTGGGCAGGACTACTCATATTTCCCAAAAATTTCAAAATAATCCTAAGTTGTTCCAAAATTGTACTTTGCATACCGATTTTCAACAATTTGGATACAATATTTACTGAAATATCGTAGATTTATATAAATTGACATTTATCTAAATTTAAAAGCTTGTATACCCAAAACTATTTCTTTAATCATCACTTATATAACACCGATCAAAATCAAAACAATTGTTTATTCCGAAATACATAACATAGTTGGGTTCGCCTTACATTCCTGCAGATTTCCAGCAACAGAACCGAAAGGTCCTAGAAAACGTGACTTTTGCTCATATCTCGAATACTATTATTTTTTTAATTAATTGGATTCATATTTTGGTTCAGCGGCCTCAAATTCATCTAAAAAGTTTAATTTTATTGTTAAAATAGCTCTAAAGTAGTGTAACTATATACTAGTTGCGTTTTTATATTTTTCTTTTATACATTTTCTAAGTAAAGAAATACCACTTATCTGCCATTTTCTGCGGGCAATCTTTTCACACAACATTAGCAAAATTTCTAAGCTTTCAATTGAACAAAGAGTAATAACGCGATCTCTCCCGGGCATACAACAAATTCCTTAATATTCATCAAAAATTCAAAAAAAAAACTGAAAACCGCTATTTTCGGTACATTTAAATTGAACTTTTGCTTAATAAAATGATAAAAAAAATTTAACACTTAAATGCATTATTACTTTTCGTATGCGGATCCATCACTACTTTTTAAGAATACAATGCAGAAATGAAAATACTAACTTAAAACCGTCACGATCTGCGCGTCCTGCGGCTCGTTCACATCGGCGGCTGGTGCCGTACATTAATCTAACTCTACCAAAAATTGAGCTCCCAAAATTTGACGGCAACATTCAACGTTTGCTCAATTTTAAGGACCTATTCGAAACATGCATCATCAAGGAAACTACGCTGTCTAATGTTCAACGCCTTCATTATCTTAAAGCGTGTTTGCAAGGCGATGCTGAAAATTTGGTGCGCAATATCGCTGTAACAGACCACAACTTTCAAATAGCATGGAAGTTATTGGCACAGCGTTATGATAATTAGTACTCGTCGTCTAATTAAATGCCACCTACGTGCCGTCTTTAATCTGCCCAAGACAAATTCAGAGTACTCTAGTCAGAAACGCAACATTCTTGAAGTCGTGCACTCACACAACTCGACTGATCAATGGGACGACTGGTTTGTGTTTCACGTTAGGGAGAGGCTCGACGCAAAGACGATTAAAGACTGGGAAATCTCTTTAGGTGCCTCAGAGATGATACTTACTTACGACGATCTGAAAAATTTCTTACAATACCGCGTTCAAGGCTTAGAAGCGGCCAACATACCGGAGAAAGTTAGCGATTCATCTAAAGGTTACACTGGGTCCGCAAAAGTCACCAATTCCGTTCGCAGTCACCAGACCAGTGTTAATCAGTCAATCAATGCGCATGTTGCTCTGTAAGGACGCGCTCCCCGCTTGCTCAAACTTTCGTAAGCTTCCACTTCACTTCCTTAAACTGCGCGCCTTGCTGGATCCCGGATCACAAGCATCTTTCATCAGTGAATTCGCAGCTCAACAATTGCACCTGCGTCGGACGTCGCCATGCCTATCACCGGTATAGGTAGAACATCTGTTGGCACATCGAAGGGGCTCACCGAGTTCACGTTGTGCTTTCTACTAGAGCCCGATTTTCATGTCAAATGCATCGCACTGATTTTACCCCGACTAGGACATCACCTGCATCACCGGTCAATCCTGACGTAGTCAACGAGTTTGACATCTGCGGTTCCTTGCTTTACAGTGAACTTAAACAGTCGGCAAATGACGCGCTTATCGTACAAAACACTCAGCTTGGGTGGGTTGTCTAAGCCAGTTTCTTCAAACTTTCTTCGCATTTGCGTACAAAATTTTGTACCAACACTGCGGTTCATTTAGTTCAAGAAATGTGGACGTTTAATCACATACCTTACGATCAAAGTGTTGCTTACTCTCGCAAAGTTCTTCTTCCTTTCCACGCGCATCGAAAATATTACGCGAATCATTTTTTATGGATGATTGCCTGCAAGTGCTGATAACGTGGCAGAAGCGAGAGAACTACAGAAGGTTGAAACCATGAGCAGAGTGGCCAACTCCGATAATGCCCAATCAGCTCGTTGACGGTGGGCTTCAATCTTTTACACAATATACTCGATAAGACCTTGTAAACTATGCTTGGAAGGCTGGTCCCGCGGTAGTGGGCGGTGGGACATCGGCTCCATCGTCATCGACTGGGGGCTCGGGTTCGTCTTCTTCATTACTTTCAGACCTGTTACCATTCAGTAGGCTGGAAAAGTGTTCCCTCCATAATTTAAGTACATTCTGGACATCGGTCACTAGGTCGCCATTGTTGTTTTTACAGGAATTCGCCCTGGTCTTGAAACCTTCCGTATGTCGCCTATCCCTCTGATAAAATTTTCTGGCGTTTTTCTGGTCGGCCAGCATCTGAAGCTTTTCGTGCTCACGTATTTGGGCCTCTCTCTTATTATTTCGGTAAATACGTCTCGCTTTCTTCTTCAGGTCCCTATAGCTGTCCCACATAGCGCGCGTTGCGCCCGATCGCAGGGGGGGCCTGTAGGCGGCATCTTTTTTCTCTGCAACTTGCTGGCACTCCTCGTCGTACCAGTTGTTCTTTTGGGATCGCTGAAATCCGACTACTTCTTCGGCGGCGGTGCTTAATGAGCGGGAAATGTACTTCCACTGCTCACGTATTCGGTTTAACAATTTAAGAAGTTTCTGTTGAATGATCATATCGCTTATCAAATCATTCTAGATATTAAAACCATTATAAACAATGTAAATATTTATGTATGGCTTAAAAATTACGTATGTACAATAAAAGTTGTAAAAAGTAAGTAAAGTACGTTATTTGGCAACATATATGAATCAGTCTTGGGAGATCGATTAATTTTTGGACGATTCCTTTCTCATCGATTGTTTTTATTTCGATTCGAATCGATTCAAAAATCGATTTTTTTTTTTTAATTTCGATCTGGCCTATCTACTACAGTTAACATACCAAAGTCTATAACACTTCTTATCATTTTTCCAATTCTTATCTAAAATCGGTCCATGAGTAATTTTCGTTAGAAATTTTACTTTCATCGATCACATTACCTTTAATTCCTCTAAGTCATATGCAACAAGTGCTACTTTGGACTGAGTAGGCAATTCAGGAGTAAAGTCCTCTCTCGACGTACGAAAACCACGCTCTATAAGTCACTCTTTATGCCCGTGCTGGTATATGGCGCAGAAGCATGGACAATGACCAAGAATGATAGAATACAAGATTGCGCCGATCAGAGAGGATTTTTGAGAATAACTTTTGTGGACGTCACACTGGTGCAATTGCGAGAGAGAAATGCCAAAACGTGAGCAAGAATGGAAGAAGAAGCAAAAATATTGCAAGGAAAACGTAAACAATTTGCACCAGTGTGACGTCATGCAAACAACGATTCTGTCAAATTCGTTAAGAGAGGAATAGCGGTCCGAGATCGGCGCAACCTTTGTATTCTCTCAATCGTGGATAATGACAACATTCGATGAGGCGACTCTTGGAGTGTTTGAGAGAAAGATTTTGCGGAAGATATACGGGCCTTTACGCGTTTGCGACGGCGAGTACCGCAGACGATGGAACGATGAGCTGTATGAGCTTTACAACGATATGGACATAGTGCAGCGAACTAAAATACAGCGGCTCCGCTGGCTTGGTCATGTCGTTCGAATGGACACCGACGCTCCAGCTCCGAAAGTATTCAACTCGGAACCCGCTGGTGGTAGCAGAGGAAGAGGGAGGCCCCCACTGCGATGGAAAGATCAGGTGGAGAAGGACTTGGCTTCACTTGGCGTTTCCAATTGGCGTCAGTTGGCACAGAGGAGAAACGACTGGCGTGCTTTGCTGAACTCGGCCAAAATCGCGTAGGCGGTTACAGCGCCAAAAAAGAAGACGAAGAAGATACGCAATGTTGACATTTGTGAACGGAACAGTTCAGAATTCTCTGACCCGTTCACTCTTAACCCAAATTGTCCCAGATTGAATTTTTTTAGATTTGTTTGCCTTCTTCTATATACAGGTTAAAGGTAGCTTTAGAGTAAAGGAAAAAATACGACTAAAACTTTGGGAATAGTACAGTTCGTCTGATATCGGCCGTTGCAACACGGTGCGTATTCCAAATGGATTTTTAGAAGACAGAATTTGGTTTAAATATAAAATAATAAAACGTTATTTTGTAAGTTTTAATACGTTTATTGATAATGTATGCATATTCTGCTTCCAAAGCGGATGTAGGAGTTAATTTTTGGTATGAAAAGTAGCAAAATATGCCAAACATAAACCCACATCACGTTTTAAAAAGGCTACTCGTCCTATAGTTTTACATGCTTCACCATTGAGGGCTGCATGAATTCATTGAAACTTCTAGCTACAGAGGACAGTAGATTTGAATATTTTACTTCACATACAAAACACTCAGCGTTTGGAATTTTGTAGGTTATGAATATACATTTTGTTTTAAATTTTCTACCTTCAAATGGAAGAATGTGAATGAGCGAATGAAAAACATTCAAATCCCAGTAGAACTTGGGAACATCCAAGGTGTATTAAACAAGGTGTGATTGACAACTCAGTGTGGCTCTCTTTTAAGGTACTATAATGTCAAAAAGTATAAACAAACGAATTAACCCTTAGTGCTGCATGTATCTTGTCAGCACTGATACCCAAGGCTTTTATTTTGATTATAGTTTTGTTTTACTTACATTACCTGAAATATATATATTTTGTCAATAAAATAAAACAAATTGTTTATAAAATCGTTTTAGCAATTTTCTTGTTTTTAATTGCCCAAGTTTTATGCTTTTGTGCGTTTATTTTTATAATTAAATTTTTATCCTAAACATTGTTCGACACTTATAAAAGTATGATTTTACATTTGTTTCCAATTTTATATGAGAGCTTAACTCTAACAATTTTGAAATTAAAATTTTTTCATGCGAAATAGTTTGGGTATAAACGAGCTCGTTTGAAAGTGCTTGACTCGGACGGACAAGAAATGAAATCACTTTCCTTGAAGTGGTTTTCACAAACGCGAGATGAATCACGTAGTACAACACTACATCGCTGCCGTCTTAACTCGCAACTAGGTGGTTTAAAACATTGCTCTATTTTCGTGTCCTGACTTCTGTTGCAGCGCACCGTTCAAAAGTTTTCCTCCGTTTCATCTTGGTTTCCTTACATTAAATATTTAAGCAAAGTCGAACGTACATATTTACTTATTACCAAACTTTAAATGTGCTTACTTGCTCCCCTCGGCGGTTTATCTCTTAGCAATATTACGTTTATTAAGAAAATTTCTTGCTTGAAAAATTTTTGTGTATTTTATTTTTTTTTTAATTAAAATTTGAAAAAAAACACATTTTCAAATGGGCTAACAATTCATTTCAATTTGACATTATAGCCTGTTTCTTATGAGAGCAAATTCAAAATCAATCACACTTTGTTGAATACATTTTGGGAGCATCGTACGATTGCTGGGTGAGTACTCCCTGGGGAGTATAAAAAAGTTGCAATACATACGGACCTTCATTTAAATGTGTGCTATCGACATTAAATTATTGCATCCTCCTTATATTGTTTCTATATGAAATATTTTCTGTAGTCTTCCTTATGATAAATTTATCCAACAACACAAAAATTCTTTTGAACGACGTGCCTATAGCTCCCCCATAAATCAAAAGGAATACTCCTGGATTGCTCTCTTAGGAGACATTGCTTTTTGCTCGTAAGCGAGTAATAACGGAGTACAAAACCGACAAATCTCAGTTATAGCCCCGAAATCATTCCTCAGCGAGTATTCTTTTATTGCTTACTTGGGAGATCTCCCGTTTGGCTCCTAAACGAGTAATAAAGGAGTACAAATTCGACAAAAATCGTTTATTGCTCCAAAATCATGCCTCTTGGAGTATTCGTTTGTTGCTCGCTTAGGAGATCTAAAATTTGACTCCTAAGCGAGTCATAATGGAGTTCAAAACCGACAAATCTCTCCTATTGATCCGAAATCAGGACAAAGGGATTGGATTTCTCGCTTAGGAGACATCACTTTTTGCTCCTAAACGAGAAATAACGGAGTACAAAACCGACAAATCTCTCCTATTGATCCGAAATCAGGACAAAGGGATTGGATTTCTCGCTTAGGAGACATCACTTTTTGCTCCTAAACGAGAAATAACGGAGTACAAAACCGACAAATCTCTCCTATTGATCCGAAATCAGGACAAAGGGATTGGATTTCTCGCTTAGGAGACATCACTTTTTGCTCCTAAACGAGAAATAACGGAGTACAAAACCGACAAATCTCGCTTATTGCTCCCAAATCATGCCTCAGGGAGCATTCTTTAATTGCTCGCTTAGGAGATCTCTCAGTACGCTCCTAAGCGAGCAATACAGGAGGACAAAACGGACAAATCTAGTTTATTGGTCCCAAATCATGCCTCAGGGAGCATTCTTTAATTGCTCGCTTAGGAGATCTCTCAGTACGCTCCTAAGCGAGCAATACAGGAGGACAAAACGGACAAATCTAGTTTATTGGTCCCAAATCATGCCTCAGGGAGTATTATTTCGTCGCTCGCATAGGAGATCTCCTATTTGATTCCTAAACGAGTAATAAAGGAGTACAAAACTGACAAATCTCCCTTATTGCTCAGAAATCAGGTTAAGGGGAGTACTCTTTTATTCCTCACATTGGGAGATCTCCCTTCAAGTTCTAGTGGGTACAAACAAGTTTGTTTGTATTGTACATACATACTTATGCACTTTTTCTTTAGAAATGTGGTTCTCTTTGTTTCTGCCCTGGTATCTGTATTTACATTACCCACTCCACAGTGGCGTTAAAGGTTCAATGCAGCCGCCCCCTGTCTATTCACGCATGCGCATACGCATACGCAAACATTAAGTTTTATTTTCTGAGCAAAAAATAAAACTCACGAAATAACGATTATTTTCCGAGCAAAAAATAAAACTTAAAACGTAATCATTATTTTCCGAGCAAAAAATAAAACTTAAAACGTAACGATTATTTTCCGAGCAAAAAATATAACTTAAAACGTAACCATTATTTTCCGAGCAAAAAATAAAACTTAAAACGTAACGATTATTTTCCGAGCAAAAAATAGAACTCAAAACATAACGATTATTTTCTGAGTAAAAAATAAAACTCAAAATATAATGATTAAACTTGATTTTTATAAGTAAAAATTAAAAGATAAAAATTAGCGCCGCTGAAGGTACTCCGAGTAATAAAAAATATATTGGTTTACTCCTTATGCACGTAGCATTCCGCTTTCCGCGTGATTTTTTAAGTTGAAATTTCAAAGGATAATCGTTATTTGCGGTCCCTGAGATAAAGAAAAGGATAAAAGCAAAGATATGAAAGATAAAAACAAAGATGAAGACCAAGGTAAATTTACCGATTTCAAAACCAAGAACACCGTTGGAAATGTAGATGAGGAGAGTTTTTAGAGTTTCGAAATTGGTTTAAAATCGTTCTTTAAAAATTTCCATATTTGTGTATGGTTGTTTTTGCAACCTGTTCAATTTAAGCTCTTTCGCAGTTTTTACTTCGTATTTAAAATTAAACTTTGAAATAAAGATAAATATGAAGATGAAGAAACAAGTGATAACGATGAAGACAAAAAAAGAAGGCAAAAGTGAAGATAAAGACGAAAATGGAGATAAAAGCGAAAATGGAGACAATGAGAAATACATAAGAATTAGGGTAACTGAATTGAAATTTTCCATAAAAGTTACTGAAATTTATCGAATCATCGACGTTTATAATTATCGAAATTTATCCATGCTTATTAAGTTATCACAACGTATCGAATTATTCAAATTGATCAATGTTTATTGAGTTGTCGAAATTTATAGACACAGAAACTTAGTTGTCGAAATTTACGAATAGTTATCGAGCTATAAAATTGGATTATCGAAATTTGTCACGTTAAAGAAATGTATCAAGTTATCGATATTTATTGAATTATCATTATTTATAGACTTAACGAAATTTATCGAGTTGTAGTAATGCATGGAGTTCTTTCAACTAACAGAGTTATCGATAATTATTGATCTACTGAAATTGGTTGATTCATCGAATCGAAGTTTATGGAATTTTCAAAATATATCCATTAATCAAAATTTCAAAATTATATAAGCTTATCGATTTATCACTGCTTATCGAATTTTATCGTGCTAACAGAGTGTAATGAGTTATCAAAATTTGTCGATAGCTTTCGAAAAATATGGAGCTGTCAAAAGTAAAAATTGTTAAAGGTATCCAAAGAATTTACATTTTTGATTTATCGAAATTAATCGAGCCCTCGAATTTCACAGTTATTGAAATTGATCGAGTTAACGAATTTTGTTGAGTTATATGATTTTAGTGTTTTTGAAATTCATCGAACTATCGATATGTACCTTCTAAGATAAAAAAAATTTAGTTTCATTTTAGTTCCAAAGCAGAAGATGTTCCGGTAAGTTAATTTGTATCGTATAAGCTTTGCTACGTGTTAAGTTAGAAACCCTCTCCAAGGCTCCTAAAAACTAGAAAAACTGTCGAATTTCGACAGTAACTGGCACTCTAGTAGTGTATTAATGTTTTATCATCATTGTCTTCATCTTTGACAAAATTACACGGTCACCCGGCATTTATTTTATTTTTATACCCGAGCGCACTTGTGCACAAGGGTATTATAACTTTGTTCCATAACGGTTGTTTGTAACAGGCAAAACGAATCGAGATAGATATAGACAAATGTATACATAAATGATCAGGATGAAAAGAGAAATCGAGTAATCGGTGACTGTCTGTCCGTCCGTCCGTCCGTCTGTGCACACGATAACTCGAGTAAAAATTGAGATATCTTAACGAAACTTGGTATGTGCACTTCTTTCGGGCGTAATTGGGCAAAATCGGACAATAACCACGCCTACCTCCCATATAACGGTTATTTTCAGAAATACGAAAACTGCGATATTTTAGAAGAAGAAGATTATTCACTCAAAATTGATATTTACAATAAGTTTTAGACGAAAAAAAAGAATATTATAAATTTTTGGGAAATGGGCGTAGCCACGCCCACATATGGTTACATCTGTATATCTTGGTAACCGCTGCACCAATTTCTTCCAAACTTGGCACAGTTGTTAGCCTTACTACAGCATACCAAATGGCCGCAAATTTTTAAAATCGGACAATAACCACGCCCACATCCCATATAGCGGTAATTTAGAGAAATACGAAATCTTCGATAAATCAGTAAATATTTAAGCTAATTTATTCAAAATTGATGCTTGCAACAATTCTTTAGCAAGAAATACGTTTATGATAAAATTTTGGAAAATGGGCGTGGCACCGCCCACTTATGATCACATATATATATCTCGGTAACCGTTCTACCAATTTGTACCAATCTAGGTATGGTTATTGTTCTTGCCACATAGAAGCAAAACGTTGATAATTATTGAAATCGGACTATAATTACGGTAAATTTTCATATAACTGTAAATTTCAGAAATGCTTGAAACTTCAATATTTCGAAGTTTAAGGACGCTAATTTACTCAAAATTGATACACCCCGGCTTACCATGTAGCGGTAGCTTTCGGAAAGGTGAAAAACATATATTTAATACTTGTGCCGGGTATTTAATGTTCGGCTCCGCCCGAACT
>NW_016157885.1:141996-160643 GCF_001687245.7 Rhagoletis zephyria
CTAGGAATGATAGAAATCCGAAAAAAACACGTAAAGCCAAACAGAATTAATTTTTTTTTTTTGTTTTTGCAAAACGTGCAAAGATACACACATGAAATTTCTTATGTGCACCCTCCACACAGACCCCAATCACCCCTGAAAATTTATTTGATATCGGGCAAGCCGTCTAGGAGGAGTATGCGAACAGGAAGTTTTGCCACTTAATTTTATATATATAGATACGCGTGTAGCGTTGTTATTTTTTATTCCAATATTTTAAATTAAGCTTTATTTTATAGTTTTTCTTAGACAATGATAAATGATGTACACAAATTTCAGTATGGAAAAAAGTGCAACACCTTCAACGAAGAAAGTTCTCAAAAATCTACACGAATTGAATGTACTATCTCGATCATTTAAACATCTCGGGCTCGCCCACCACTAAAAATGATTATTTAAATCTAAAGTATATATTAAATGATATTTAATATTTGCTTTGGAGATGAAATTCGACAAATTTGTTTAAGCAAAAATGTTAAGCGCATATGCAGAGTGTGGAAGCGAGATTCTTCTGCTTGCGTTTCTATGTTTATATCATTTATCAGTTTAAGCACATACGATTAAATGTACAAAAATATTTTTAATTGCGGATCCGAAAGAAATATTTATTAGTTGCATTGAGTTACGCAAAAATAGTGCCGAAAATCTATCGATTGTGCTGAAGGTGCCGGCTGCTTCCGAAAGTGCCGAAAATGGCACAATGCACACTCATTTTCCATCACTGTCACACATAAAATCTCACTATTCTGTTGACTTCGTTTTCCCCTTCCGATAACTTTTTGCTTCCGCGCTTGCCAAGCACCGCTGTGCAAAGCTTTGCACGCGCAGTCGCCCGCGACACATATGTATGTGCTGATTTGGGCAACCCTAGTTTAGAGAGACGAACGATGAATTGACAGCTAAAATCGTGCGATTTGACTCCGCTAGATATTTTCTTGTGGAGTTTTCTGAAGTCGCGGGTCTACGCTAATTAGCCTTAATCGACCTTAAGGTCTGTGGCGGATATTTAGACAATGTTGTATTCCCCAGGTTATGATATACATACGTATCCTTTATTCAAAGATTGTCATAACACAAGAAGCGAAATTTTTGAGCAAATGATGCAGAATTACTCTTTACATACATATGTATATCATTCCTCATATTGTGTGAAGATTTCGTGTTCAAATATTGCGAAATTTCCGCGTGAGAAGAGAATATGCATCTCAATTATCTGCATGCTGTGAATACAGTGAAAACATTAAATCCGCCTCCTAAAAATTCTGTTTTTTGAGCTGGGACAGTATTTTAGTAAATTAGCGAAAATGTTATCATACTCATCTTTTTTTATTCTGTTTCAACATCAAGCCGCCCTAATTGAAACCGCATTTGAGAGTACATACAACTTAAGTCCAGTTCGGACCGTTTTCTCTCGTTAAACCACAAAATCGTTGGGCTCCTATATATAAAGTGTTAACTGACCATAGCCGCACTGATAAAATTGTCAGCAAAGTATATTTCTCTCAACACAAGAATTGGTAACTACAAACAAAAAATTTAACATATTCCGTTGACGTAACTAAGCTCTTTTCTCAGTGTGCGGTTTACGATTATAAATATTTTTGTATTAAAGTTAATTACCTACATATCGTCGATGTTTTTGCAAACCCGCTCATCGACCAGTTGCAAAACCGTCCAAATCGCCGTTGTGGCAAGCCCTATACTAGGTTTACATATAAGTAGATTATCCTCATTATCGAGCTTAACTCCCTAATCTGTAATAAGAAAAAGAGATTAGCCATACAAAATTCGTTCCTTGTTAATCTGTAATTATAAAATAATCTCAGATTTAACCGATAACTTTTCGGTGTCCAACCTAGTTTTATCGATTATTTTTGCGAAGAAGGGGAGAAATGCCAAATGTAAAAGTAAACAAAAATGGACGCTGGCAAGGAAAAGAGGTTTGTAAAGGTAATAAAATACTAAGTTAAAATATATTAAAAAAAGTGATCACGGCGGCACGGAGAAGAAATATAACTTTTCCTTGTGATGTGAGAATAACAAGCACAACACATTTGGCGGCTAATAATCTGAGATTTGCCTGATTAAACGGGGTGGTTTAAAAACGAGCTTTATTGAGATAATCGAGATTTATACATAAAAATCGTAAAATCAATAGGGGTATTCTCGATGCGGTGCATACTGTCTACCATGGTGCATAGATTGGGCTGCCAGACGTCCGGATTTGGCCCGACAACCCGGAATTCACTATTCTCGTCCAGAAATTGTCCGGAATTAAAATTTGTCCGGAATTTTTCCTTGGGGTAATTATTTATTACATTAACGAATTCTAGACGCATTCAGAATTCATTAAATTAATTTTGATTTTACTTCTTATACTAAAAATATATGCCTTATAAATAGTTGTATTCAATCTGTAGGTCCTAAAACTTTGCGTTAATGTTACAACGCTTTCTTACTCAATTTGTGAACATAGCTTAGACTTGGGGTCAAAGTTCAAGTTTTTTTGGCAAGCTTACTTGGATTAGCATCGAAAATGAAATGTCCTGGAAAACTGTTGAAGTAAATATTACTTACAGGTCTATTCTGCGCGTTACCGAAGATTTTGTAACCGGGAAATTTTATTACCAAAAAATGTTACCAGTTCTTGTCACCGCGATTCTAGGAACGTTTTTAATGCAGTTAAAATATTCAGCGATTCAGCTATGAGGAATTGTGCAAATTCTGGCATTGCATATTTCACGGGGCAATACTTTGTTACCAGCTTATGAGATGGTAACAAAATTTACCGGTTACAAGAGTACGCAGAATGCGAAAAGGGTTTAAAAATTGACAGAAACTTTATTTACCGGTTACAAACTTTTTATTACCAGCGCAGAATAGACCTGTTAGTCTTAAATTCGATGAAGATACCATTTTGGGCGAGATGGGCTGTGTAAACACTATAATAAGTAAAGAAAAAACGCGGGAAGAGTGGCAAAAATTAAGAATGGAAGAAAGGTGGAATGCAATTAAAAACTTAGCACTATCGACCAATTTAGATTTCAAAAATATTCTAATGCTAGTTTAATTTGCTTTGTGAATTCCAGGAACAACTGACTCAGTACATTTTATGTTGAATCAAATTTTTTAACGTTTGTTATAGGTTTCAAAGTGTCATTGACATTGGTTATTTTGCTACACCAACTTTACATTGAATTCTTGTACAAAAATAGATCTTTCATCTTAAATTCAAGTTCAAAATATTACAATCATGTAGACAAGTATTACGGCAGTAACTTATGTATTTCAATTACAATCTATCAAACTAATTTTCTTTGTTAAAAAATGCGTTCATGCCGAAAACTAATCAATTCAGAATATATTCGACTCGTGTATGGATTTTCACAATCTGAAAATCCATATCATGATTCCAGAAAATTATTATAGAAATAATACAAAATTATAAAATTATTAGCACCAATAGCTGAAAATGTAAATAAGCCACAATTCTCGCTAGTGTAATTTTTTAATTTTGTACGTTTCAAAAAATCAATAAAAAGCATTCAAAGTCTAAAAAAAATACATTTTTAGCACAAAATCGTTTAATGTGCAAATATAGAACTTGACGTTTCATATTAGTTTAAAACTCAGTAAATCCTAAAAAGCACGCAATCCTTTCATCGTAAGGGGTCAAAATCCAATAATATAATATCTTTGACTGCAATTGAGTAGTCCACTTGCAAAGTGCGCTGTGTAAATTTTTTTCGATTTATAGTTTTCGCTGGGTAACGTACCAGTATTTAAAGTATTTCATGTCCACTAACAACACAGTGCGAAATCTTTCTATATTTTAAAGCAGTAGCATCAAATGCAAACTGCTCTTGCAAAAGTCGCTATAATACTTTTTTATACACTCTTAACAGTCTCCATCCTCGTATGAACTCAGAAAACTGCAAGAAAACGTGGTAATTTCGGTGCCTAGTGGAAGAGGTAGTAAAAAAGAAGAAGACAAATCTTCATGGAGGAGAGAACGCGAAAACCTAAAAAAGCTAGCTATGTAAAAGTTAATAAAAAAAAAATATACAGTTTGGATGTTGCTTGTTGTCGTAGACGTTTTTTTTAATTTATGGCTTACTTTTATAAAATCACATAACGCTGTTTGCAAGTGGACTACTCAATTGTTTTATATATAATTTTTTAATAGGTGCTCCCCAATAGCCGCTGAGTCCACAATACCCTGCGTTCTCCTAATTGCAAAGGAAAAAAATGTTGTCACCATTTGGCTACCTCAATAAACAAGCAAATTTGTATGGATATTTCCCTCC
Source organism: Rhagoletis zephyria (assembly GCF_001687245.7). Classification (NCBI taxonomy): domain Eukaryota; kingdom Metazoa; phylum Arthropoda; class Insecta; order Diptera; family Tephritidae; genus Rhagoletis; species Rhagoletis zephyria. The sequence goes on from NW_016157885.1 coordinate 146,343, forward strand.
AAAAACCTCATAGAAACTTTGCCTGAAATCTGTGGTAAATCTCTCTGTTAGGTCATGCAGGGATAGTTTGGCTGACGTCCGGAATTGCACAAAAACTTATGGCAGCCCTATGCATAGATAGCATAAAAAGCATGATTGGATAATTTTATTGTTGTTTCCTGTGTTCAAACAACAACAAAATTATTGTTGTTTCATGTGTTCAAACAACAACAAAATTAGCCAATAATGCACCGAATCGAGAATACCCCTAATGCTTTCAAATAGCGCTCCCTCCTCGGCTGACAATGGCAAACCTCCGAGTGTACTTCTGTCACATAAAAAGTTCTCGGATGTGCAGATATCTCCATTTGTGTCGCAACATCAAGAAGCAGGACACGACTAGGAGGAAAAGCTCGGTCATACACGTAGAAAACGCATAAGCGCCAAATATTCATTTATTGGAATCAAATGTGATATACTATTTATCCCCAAATAACCAAATTTTAAAACTAGTTAGGGGTTTCCCTTAAACTGCAGAAAGCCTTGAAAACTTCGAAAAACTCAAAACTTTTATTGAGATATAAATTTTGTATGAAATGAAAAAACAGGTTTGTTCGACAATAAAATTCGGTTTATTCGATATTCGAAAAATCAAGATTGAAAAAATCGAGTCAATAACCCTAGTACTAACATAAAACTATTTAAGTATTTGGGCAAATCTAAAAAAAGGTACACTTTCAAAAAAAAAAATGTATTTTTAAATTTGTGGGCACACCTATGTTTTATATATCATTTTATTCGTAATCTCTTATTAAATCGATTAATATAAGTGTAATTCATTTTCATAAAGTGCTTCAAAAGTTAGACGAGGAATGAACTTGAAATAGAAAACAAAAGAATAAGCTGGGTTCAAATTACGCTGTTCAAGTTGTAAAGTTTGAGCAAAGAATTCTAAAGTTGAGCTCACTTAATTGGTACGTTCTAAATTCAATGGCATGCCCCGTTTTACCAGATTGGCTCCGGTTTTCGAGATAACGGTACTTTAAAATTTGATTAAATTTTATTTCTTTTATAAATAACTCCTTCAGTTTTGAAGTTATTTTACTAAAATTTTGCACATAACAGTTTTTTAATATTACCTTATTTATTCCTTAAAATTATCGAAATATGTTCACATTAACATATAGCTCCAATACAACTGATTACTCAGATATGTGTTTTTGCGCTATAACTCTATTTTCATATCTGAATAATATGCGTGCTATATGTCAAATTGAACCTATACTAAATTTTAACCTGTTTAATTGGAGGAGTTATAACGCAAAACAACATCTCTGATCAATCAGTTGTATGAGAGCTAGATGTTTTAGCGAACCGATTTTGATGATTTTATGAAATAGTTAAAGTAATATTAAAAAACGGTTATGTGCAAAATTTTAGTAAAATATCTTCAAAACTCAGGGACTTTTTACGAAATAAGTAAAATTTAAGCAGAGTTTAAGTACCGCTATCTCGAAAAGTGGAGCCAATAGGGTGAAACTGAGGACCCCATTGAATTTAGAAGGCTACAATTAAGTAATACAGAACATTTGTCGAAGCTACTTTGATACCACTCTCAAAATATTCTGACTAAAAGAAGGAGCATCATTAAAAGTAGTAAATCAGGGTTTTTGCACACTTCTAAAGACAAATTTTTTCAAGCATTTTACATGTATATGTAATTTTGTAAGGACTAGCAGTTATAGAAAGATTTATATCGTTTCCACGTATTTTCAGAATGTGCCTTCAATTAAGGTGTTTTTGGATTAAAAATTACGCCCAAGATCGCAGAATATTTTATCTTTAAAAGTTAGTTTATTCTGAAAGCACACCTCTTGCTAACGTATCAAATTATTCGTAATTGTTTGTAGAATACAATACATACTTAAAAAGTTCTTAAAATTAAATGCTTCAAAACCTATACGCGAAAAACCGAAAATTTTGAAAATTGTGAAATCTTACTTGCCATTTCGTCATTTTTTAAGGCACACTTTTCTTACCTACTACATATGAAGTGTACACATAAGTGCTAAATGCCCATTTAATTTCAAATCAGAATATGGTGTGCTTAGGGTTCAATCGATACAAGTAAGTAATTTTCATTTGATACCAAGTATTTTTTTCCTGGATACCTTTTTGTTCGGTATCGGTTCGGTATGACGCCCGTTGTTAGAGTTTTCGTGAAAAGTGCGGTCATGTAGTAGAGAAAGTAGAAATCGCTTGTCTGGAAAGCATTTAGAAAAGTTGTTGTTTCTTGGCAGTGTGCCCCAAAAGCTATTTTTTTCATAAATATTTTGTGAATAATATACTTTTATGAAGTCATATATGTATTTGTAACTAATATTGTTCCTCAGCAATGTACCAAAAGAAACAATACAATTTTTTTCTTCATAAATAGTTTGTAAATGATGCAGTGCGCTGTATACTTATAGGGGTGACATTATGGATAAGTGTCGGATTTTTATTTTTACTTTCAAATTAATTTAAGTTACATTTTTATAAAAAATATAGTTCATTCTATGACAAAAACCATGTAAATCCAAGTTTCAAATTTTGTACAAAAATTAAAAGAAAATCAAAGTTTCACCAAAACTCAACAAATTTTTTTTCAGAATAAAAAGTGATGAATTTTGATGAAAACGTACTAGCGCAAAAGAGAAGGCACAAGTTGTCCCTTCTTATTATTTACACTCTTTGATGAAACTTTGTTGATTTACTTTTAGTTTTTGTACAAAGTTTTAAACTTGGATTAACAAGGTTTTTGTTATGGAATGAACTATATTATTTATAAAAAAAAGTGAATAAAACTAATTTGAAAATAAAAACAAAAATAAAAATCTGAAACTTATCCATATTGGGTGACCTATACACTCATATGACTGAAAAAATTATTATTATAATGTACCACAAATATTAATTAATAATTATTTTGTATTCTTACTAAATAACTTAAATATATACGTTTTCTATACCTGCAACTTTATTGGCTTTTTATTTGATTTTGACATACAATGTTTTAAACCATGATAAGACGTAATCATACGACCTTTTACAACAAAAAAGGGTAGTATCTCTCGAAAGAGAAGATGAAAACAATTCAAGTAAGTACTCGATATTTGCCGATACTGAGTAGGTATCGATACTTTCAGTCTTTTGAGTACAAGTACTCATTAGAGTGATACCTTAGTGGTATCAATTAAACCCTAGGTGTGCTTCAAAAGTTATGACATAATTAATTGTGCCCCTCTTAAAAATTACATAATAAATTCACTTGTTTTCATTATTATTTTTTAATTTAAGCACCTATAATTCAAAAGTTATGCAGAAAATTGATCCCATTTTTTTTGAGGCTTCAAGTATACGTCAATGAATTATATCCAAAAGCAACCAGCTGAATTTGGTTTACAACAGTGAAAATAAAGCTAAATAACACAATGGTTACCTGTTTTTTAGATTCGCCAATTTAAGCAAATTGGTATAGATTTACAAAACATTGTCACAATTTGAGTCCAATCACCCTAGTACTAACATAAAACTATTTAAGTATTTAAGCAAATTGGTATAGTTTTACAAAAAATTTTCACAAGTTGAGTCCAATATAAAAAATAATAATTCAAATTGTGAATAAAAGTTGCTTTGTAACATCAAAAGTACTGAATTGTTCAGAGTTCATAAATATCAAGCAAATAAATCACAACAACAGAGCGATTTGCTAAGAAGTGAGACTCCCCTTAGCATTTTAAGCCCAAATTTAAATATTATGTAAAACGCAAAATCTGTATTACCAGTTGATGTTTTACTTTTAGCATAATCCTTGTCGCGTTTTGCTGTCATATTGTCATGTTTGCCGAAAATCCTCACGAATCCGGAACTAAACAAAGAAACGAATTACTGCAGCTGGGTATATGGTGCACATGATCGAAATCCACTTAGTTCACAAGTAAAATAGCTTATAAATCGCGATACACCTTGATTTAGCGACTTAAGCTTGTACGGAAGTTGATAGGTCACCACAACATTTTATGTGCGAGTACGTATTGCGGACGAACAACCGTCGCAAGCTAAGCACAATGAAATTGAAAGCGCCGCTGACGAGCGTGTGTTTTAAACAAACTTGTAGGCTACAATTAAACACTACTTGCACATCCACCCACACCGTGCCCCTATTTTGAGGCCAGAATAAACGACAATTACGTCTGCAGACACCACAACTGCGACGGTGACAACGACAACAACGTGCTAGTGTTAAATTTCTTCAGAACACAGATGATATAAACTTTTTCGCCAAACCACTACGATAAATAAGCCAAGTTGAACGAAACGGAAAACGTATTGAAGCGTCCACACACCAAGACGTCGCGCGACGAACTAACAGATTTTAAATCAAAACTGAATCATTATCCTTGGTGCTTTTCTAAATATCCTGGCCGCACCGACGACTACGCAGACGACGCGCTTCGCACACACGTACATACAAGTATACATATGTGTGTGTTGAAGCGAATCACAACAGTGGCATGCTATACCTACGGTGACCATATTTATGGCAGTCGAATACGGGACAAGAAATAAGTTTGCCAATTTTTCCATAAAGGCTAGACGATTTTAAAACCTTTTCAATGATCATAGATTTATTAGCCCTGAAACAGTATCTTTATTTTGCATACATTCTTCGATCTTTTGTGGAAGCAGAACATAAATATTCAGTTTTAGCATCACACATTTGTAGAATATTTTCCATAACTTTGTGCTCGGGACTTTTACCCCGCAAAATCTGTTACAAAAATTCCAAGGCAGGGATATTTTCCTTAATCCGATTACTTTTGAAGCACGAGTGGTATTCAACGGATTATTTTCTGACTCGGATTTCAGCCAAGCACAATGCAGTGAATAGTATCCGGAACGAGCTGAATTGCAAAGCGTACCTTCGAAAGGTTCCACTTCCCCTCCATCCTTGAGAACTTCATCATTTTTACAACATTCTCAAGGAGTTTCTCATGTTGAAAAACACCTCATACAATCAGCAATAATTTTTTTGGCGTAGTTTCGCCCAATGAATATCTGCTCTCTTCACAAAATTTAAAATTACAATCACACCACGGCAAACAGCAAGCTATGTGTATTTGAAATCAGAGTTGGGCAAAATTTATTCGAATGACGAATAACAAATAAATAAATTGTTTTTCTTGTTATTCGTAAATAATAAATAATTTTGTTTATTCAAAAAAAAAATTATTCGAATGACGGATAAATTATTTTATTCGTTATTCGAATAATTATTATCTTCATTAATTATTCGAATAACGAATAAAATAATAATAAAACAAGTAATTTATGTATATAGATATGTACATATATTTATGTATAAAATGATAACCGTTTTCGTTGTTGCGATTTAACTCAAACCCCTGGATAGATTTAAGTCAAATTTTCGGAGGTTATTCCCTGCGCATAAAGTCCTATTAAAGGCTACTAGAAAACTCCTTGGTGGCGATGGAGCCGAGTTATTTATAAAAGCCGTATTTATGAACCGATTTCGTTCAAATTCCAAATGTGTTCTTCCTGCATGATGAAAAATACTTATGCGAAAAATGGAACCGCTAGGTGGCGCTGCAGTTGAGTTATTTAGAAAATCCCTATTTATTGTACAATCAGGTTGCAATTCATAATGGTGCTGCAGTCGAAATCATTAGAAACCCCATATGTTTGGACTACTTTGTTTTTTATGTTTATATTATATGAATTTACGATGTCTCACGTCGTCATACACCCTAAATGCGACTTTGCATCTACCTCCGCCTGATGAAATCGCTCGGGCGGCCATTGCTGCAGCAGTAAGACTCAAGGAAACCACCTCTTGGATATTTTAAAAGTGGCGAATCAGCAAGGAAAGTTACGACCACATCCTTCCAAAAAAGACCACTGTTGGTATATCAATGGCCAAATTTTACATCGAGGGTTTTTGGCTCTCCTATAATAGAAAACGCACATCTGTGCTCTTCAGCTTCCTTATAAGGACTTTTGTTGGCCTACATGACATACGACTAGAGGTTGACGCATCGGACCAATGTTGTAGTTGCAAGACCATAGAAGAAGATTACGCACGCTTAGAAAAGATCTCACAAATGGAAATAAGACCATCGGTAAAGCTCATGACATTGAAAGGTATTTTTTCTCCCATATAGCATCAGAGCGCTATTTTTTTGGCAGAAATATGTGTGAGAAGGGTTCTGCTCTTTAGTTGTTCAACCTAAATTGAGAATTTTTACTTTACCCATATTTGGTTTTCAACGCTATTCTTGCATGGGCCAATGCAAAAAATCTTATCAGGGGCCGCGTAACCAGAGGGAATGAGCTAGTATTCTTGGCAAAATAGTAAACAGAATTCAGCTAACTCGCAATCCTTGACAATAGAAATAAAAGAAAAAGTGGCTCAATGTGTTAAAAATGAGTTTTTATTCATTATTTAAAATAACGAATAAAACAACGAATCAATTACTCGAAAGCAATTTATTCACGAATAATTTATTCGTAAATGAGTTATCTGCGAATAATTATATTACGGATAAAAGTTTATTCGAATAATTATCTAAATAACAATTTATTCGAATAATGCCCAACTCTGTTTGAAATGTGTTTGAAATTTTAGAGTAAAATGTAAAGAAAAATGACAATTTAAAGACGAGATTCTCGACAAAAGTAAGATCAGCTGCTCTACTCCTGCTACCTGCTCAATATGCTTGAAATGCAATGAGAAAACCTTTGAAAAGCTAATACTAGAGCAATTTATTTTAGAAACTTGAAAAAAAAATCATTAACATCTAATTTCGATTCATATCTGCTCACAAATTTTCTACCCAAAATTATAAATTCAGAAACCATTTACATATGTTCTCCACGATTCGAATCACAAGCGTTCAGATTTAAAAATAAAAACTACGAGTTCACGGGAATGCCATTTTTATAAACTGCTGGGGCGCCAAAATACCGAAGACTGGGCATTAAAAGAAATACAGAACTTTTGGCGTCCCGTATGAAATAAATAAATTACCAGGACAAATGACAAAAAAAGAGGACTGTCCGTATAATACAGGACGGATGGTCACCGTAGCTATGCCGCATACCGAGTCGACTCGAGTTCAGTTCAGTTGAGTTGAGTTGAGCTGAGCTCAGCGCAGCGGATTGGAGTCAGCTAGCCAGCCAGCAAAACAACAGAGACGAGAATAGCAACAACTAACACAAGAATGATGCGAGCAGTGCCAGTAGCAGTAGTTAGTAGCTGTAGCAACATGCGCCAACGCCAAGTAATGGCAACATTCGCTAGTTTGTTGGTTGGTTGACTGGTTGTGGCAAGTTGTGTGCACGCGACTGTGCCGTTGGGCGTTTCGGCGGCAACCGTTGGGACTTTCAAGTCAGTGTAAAACCACGACGACGTAGCAACTACAGCAACGACATACGACTTGACACCGACAGCAAAGGTGCAGGGGACACTCTGAGGCGCTAGTGACGGCAAATAGGATGATGATGACGAATATAGCGAACATTGTCTGCTTTGCAAGTTACAGAAGGACTGCAAAGATTAGCTACTACGTAGTTTGAACAATGTCTCGAATGTCTTTATAAGTAAAGCTGTTCCGCAAATGTGTTCGAGAAATTAATTCAATGGGTTTAGAGCCAAAAAAAAGTGGTAATGAGACGAAAAACTATCTTCTTTGAAACAGGTGCATGAAGTAGCCAACGTTTTGTATTGTGCATACATATGTATATATAGATATGATTTGGAAACCCGTAAAACAAACCCCCCCTGACAGAATCCCATCAATTCGTACATTGTTTGCTAAACTAACCCAACGCCTCCACAAACACATCACTTGGCGAATATCAGCAGTGACTTTGAACGCAAAAAATTCAATGCACGTCGACTGTTGAGCTGTCGTGCAACTCGACAAGCTGCAACGCCCACACCTACTTTCATGTGTGCATTCAACGTACTTGGTCACATATATGTACATACATACATCCATCCATTCGAATTTATCACATCACGGAGAGAAGTTTAGAAAAAAAATAACAACGTCAACATTACGACCCTGCAATCCGTACTTACCCACATAAATATGCATATGTATTGCCACTGTGCTGCAAAGTTTCGTCTTCGCCTATGTTTTCCTCCCTTTTCACCGTCTTCAATTCTTCCATTACCAAAATTGCCGTTTACGTTATTTGCCGCCGATGCTTGTTGAGCTCTTGGTGTTAGGGTGGAATTCCCTTGGCGTGTGTACTCAAATGTAATTCTCTGCTTTCCCTTCAACGCCTGACATTCTTTCTGCCAGTATCGTCGCGCCTACCAGCCATCCATCCGTAAAACGCCTTTATACATATTTATATATATACGTATGTATGTATGTATGCACAGTTGGGCTTGTAATTCCAAGCCGACCCAAACCAAAAAACAAATCAACGGGCCAACCTGACCAAACCAAACTGGCGGGTATCTAAATGGAGCCGACAAAACCCATTCAATTCAGCGGCTCACTGTCGCACTGTCCAACCATTCAACCAACCAACCTAACCCATTGCAACGGTATCCCCCCAACCATACAGACTTGTTAAATTTCCCTTACTTGCGGAACCCTCCGTTTGATGCATGACGTGCGCGCCAATATATCCCAAAGACCAGGCTAGCTGCCATCATCACTGCTGTTGAGGTGACGGTTGGCCAAAAGCCGGGCATGCCAAGAAAAGACGGGTCGGTGAAAATTGTGAGTAACTGGCGCACACTGCCAGTGGCTACGACCTATACCGCAAACACACACTTGCACATAGTTATTGGTACAGAGATACAACAGAGGCTAGCCGACATGCCGTCCGCATTGAACACATGCACACATTATGGTGTGCATGGAAAATATTCATGTACATACACTCGCACACAAACTCGTGCATACGGAACACACAAAGCTCATCCGTATGTATGCCCGCAGAGTCGAGTACACAGACGGTGTCGCACGAGCCAAGTACCTCAACAATCCGCCTTCAAATTCTCCGACCACTCCGCACCGTCATCGCTACCCACGCTTAACCAAGTGGCAAACACAACTAAGCAGGGAGACGGCACGGGTATAGACACATTGCATGCAGTCTAACAGCAAAAACGGCAAACGGATGCGCAAGCTGACTGCTTGCCTGCCAAGTGCTGCTTAGTCGAGCATACAGTACACATAAACACAAGCACAAAAACTTTCCTAACAATATACAACCGAACGCATGTAAGTGCATTGGCGTGTGCACACACAAATTGTACATTTCTTGCCACAATCATAGCGTATAATTTAGAACCCGCGCGCACTTTGGCCTCCTCGGTGTTAACCCATTTCCGCCGCTGCGCTCCTTGCTGTTATTCCGCCTTCAATTTACCGACTTGAAAGACTTCACATCTGAAAGTGGCGTTCTGGGATGAAAAAAACAAACACAGCGCCATCCCAATACTCCCAGAACAGCCACCAGCAATAATGCCAACAATGAGAGCAACAACAAAAACAAACAACAGTGAAAACAGCAGCCAACAGCTCGCTAGACTGCCATCCAAACCATCCAACCGTGCAACCATCTAACTATTCAACCAACTGTACACGCAGCCAGAAAGTAGGTAAGCAACAACCGCTGAACACCGCCACCGAACGCCGATCGCGCGCGACTATGATGTTAAGCTTTAGCAAACGACTCGCCTCAACTCAACTTGACTACCATTTACCATGAGCCATGTGCCGCAATGTCAGGCATTGAGGCACACGCTACGATAACAACCAAAGTACCGCAACAAATAAAGCAAAAGTTTAGCACTGCTGCAGCCAGTAGTTGTACCTTATAAGCGGTTAATACCGACAGTATAGAAATGTGTTTTCATTTCTGGATACAACCACGCTTAGGCTAAATAACCTGCCACGCCTTGTGTGCCTCACGATTAGCTGATTGATATGCCTAGTTGCATACTGCATGGAGCTATTAAGGTACTGAATGGCCTGGGGGAAAATTCCTGAGTAAGGTCGGTGTTATGCAGAAATTTTGATTCACAAACTGCTGCTGCAGCAAATTCGGTGAGATTGGCGACTCTTTCAGCAATTTTAATTTGATGACCAAACAGCAGCCGCCATTTAATTTACTATTCAAAACTTTGTCTGCATAACACCGACCTAAGAAGGTGCAGGAATTTCAACTCGATGGCTAAACAAATCTGCTTAGGCTGAAAATTCGTACTCATAATTAATGATGTGTAACGCAACGCAGGGTTGCGTTATTGCGCTGATACTCAAGGTGCGTTACGTGCGCTGATACACCAAATTGCTAACTCAGTACCTCTTTGACAGCGCAATAATTCTTTCACAGCGCAATGCGTCGACAGCACGACAATGCGTTGATAGTGCAATAATGCGTTGAGATCGAAACATTGCGCTGAGAGCGCAATATGCGTTGAGAGAGAAACAAAAACTTTTGTTGTCCGATTCATACAATTAAACAGTTTAAATTTTTGAGTTTTATGCATATACTATTGTATTAAAACAGTAAGCCTTTTAATAATGTATTTCATTCATTAAAGAAAAAACATTTTATGTGTTACAGGAACTTAACCATGACAAACTGAATATAGGTACATAACAAACATTTATTAAAAGTATCAGTTAGATGTAATGTGCCGTCATGCTAAAGAAACTGTCTTGCGTTCGCGGAGTCCAGCTGTCAACAGTCAGACATACAGCGTGTGCTCTTTTTAACCGGCATTTTACTATTTCAAATGTTTTATAATAAATCGCAGGTAAAAGTGAACTTGAAATAGTCTTCCTAGTCGGAACGCTAAAATTAGGGTTAAGCAGATGAATAAGTTTCCGAAACTCGACGTCTTCGACTATACTGAATGGGTGATATTCGATAACAATCATTTTAACTAATTTCACTCTTTTTTTTATTCAACAGTGGCCTATGAAAGTATCCTGATATGACTGTAGGTCGCGGCGTAGAAATGGCGGTACGTGGCGCAGAAGATTCAAGTGGCGGTGCAGAAGTAGCAGGTGGCGGTACAGAAGTGGCGGTATGCGGCGTTGAAAGTTCAAGTGGCGGTGTAGAATTTGCAGGTGGCGAAGTGTTGCAGGATACACGTGTAGTTGTTGCAGCAGATTGCAACTCATTGTTATTATTATCCGATTCCTCGGCTGGATGTCTTGTTATTCTCTGTGTAGGATACTTTTTATTTAGGTGGCGAATTAGGCCGCACGTCGATTTGTTGGTCACAGATAAATGCTGGCCGCACAGCAAGCACTTTACTTTTTGTTGCTGTTCTTCGGAAAAATGCAACCACACATCGCTTTTCCTTCTTGAAGTCATTGCGAGAATCCTAGAAATATAGAAATTTTAAATTATGAAAAACATACACACAATTATAATAAACTTACAAATACTTTTTATCCACCAGGCAGAACCAAACGATTAGTAGTTAGCGCGTAAAAATTAGAAATGCGTGTAAAAATTATATTCGCTGATAAAGATGCCATCTGTTTTTTTGCTTTGTTACGATGGATGCCACTCCGTAACGTACAACGCAAATTGCGCTAGCGCATTGCGCTGATACATACTGCTGCGCTTGCGCTAACATATCAACGCAGCAAAAATTGCGTCATTACCAACCCTTACTCATAATCATGAAATTTCGGGTCACACATATCGTCGATGTTTTTGCAAAACCGCCCATCGTACAAATGCAAAACCGCTTTTCTTACGGTACTCAAATTTTACAGGAGAGCGAAAAAACGGTTTTTCTTTGAAGGCATTGCCTTTATAGGCGGTATTTTCTTTAGCTATTATTTTAAAATGTTTTGTCTAATAGCGGTTGCCCCTCGAAAGACAATGGGCCTCATGCATCAAAAGTGAGCTTAAGCTCCGACTCGATTTTCAGTACAAATTCTTGAGCTTGAGCTCACCCCTTCAGTGCAAAAATTGAGTCTGAGCTTAAGCTCACTTTTTATGCATAAGGCCCAATGGCAAACCTCCCAGTGTATTTCTGCCAGCTTATCATAAAAATGCAATTTGTGTGACAACCTCAAGGCGCATGTCACAAATCGGAGAAGTTCGGCCAAACACAAGCCTATTTTGTAAGCGGCAATCTATTATTATTTTTAATTAGTTGAGTTGTGACGGACTTTAAGCAAAATAGCGATACGTATTTTGAGATAGAGCCACTCTCCATATAAAAAGGGATTTTAGTGCAGCTGTTTACTTCAGTAACTGGATATTAATCGGCAGATATTAATGAAACTAAAAATTAATTTTTCACAGTTCCATAAAATAATGAAAAATTCGAATGGGTACTCGTATAACTTAGTTCTGCGAAATGAAAAATACCAAAATTTTCATTGTAGCGACAATATATGTATGTATGCGTGTACATATGTATGTGTATACATATGTATGCACATATACATATATATATAAAACAACCAAAAAAGACTTCGCTTTGTATTACCAACAAAGAAGTGCCAACCAACAAAAAATGCAAAAAATGAGTATCAGCAAAAAATAAAGGCAAACAGCAAAAAAGTTGGAAACATTTGTAAGGGTAAAAAAAAAGTTATGCGACAGAGGGAATAGCGACGACTGTAAAAATATGTGGCAAGGCAAGAAGCACAAAAAATAAAAGAAAAAAAGCAAAGCTACAAAATCGAATAAAAGATCCCACAGGAAAAAGGGGGGGAAGTGCTGCCGCAACGACCGGGCATTGAGTGCACCAAATGCTGCCATAGTGCCAGAGAGAAAAATGACTAAATCAAAGGAGTGCGGTCGGAGTCAGGTATGCGACGGAGGGTGAAGAATGGGGTGTGAAAAAAATGGGAAATTTGTGTAGCTGACGTCTGTGCGTGGCGTTTCAGCTCTGAGAAGAGATATATGAGGGTTGGTGTAGATGTGAAATGCTTGATACACAAGTGGGTGTTAGTCGGTGTGTGTGTGCCCTTGTCTGTTTGCTTCCAAAGTGCCGTTATGAGTAAGTGTGTTTGTGCTTTGGCACGAACTTGTTTGTGTGTTCGTATATTCGCAAACGTGGACGAACTGCTGGCGCACTTCAATGCTAATGTTGTGTCGACTGTCGACTGCTGGTTGCCGACACTCAAGCCATAAGGCAACATTGCCGCGCGACGGAAAATGTCGGCGAGGCAATTGAATGAATTGCTTGTAGCTTGTGAGTTTATGTGTGAGTGTTTGTGCGTGACGATGTGTATGCGTAATGCTGGTCGCGTGAATTGGGGGTGGTTGGGCGCCTTGTTAGGTTGGCATGAGAAACGAACAAACTGATAGTCTGTCAAATGACTGGTTGGTTGGCTGACTACCTCGCTTGATCAGAGAAGGCGGCTAGAGGATGACATGTTACGGTAGTAGCAAACGCGCACAGTGGTTATGTATGATTTATAAAATATTTTAATCATTAATATTTTTGTAGGTCATTTTAATTTTAGTTCAAACAAAAAATATCATTATTTTACTTCTTATTTAATTAACTAATTATAAAATAATTAATATTTCAGAGTTGGATTAACTCGAAGATTCGATTCTTTGCCACTTAAAAGAGTTGGGCTTGAATCGTGACAGTCGTGAACCGACAACTCGTCATGGAAAAATTCATATTTCGGATTATAACAGACGTAAACGCGTGAAGAAGAATAGTATCGCTTTTGACAACGTGTGTACACATAAGGTAAAGAATAATTTAACACAAGGACATCATTTATTTAAGAATTTGCGTAATAAAAACACTGGTCGACGGCCAAAATTTACCAGAGACGCCGTTATGAAATTCGTATGTAAAATCACCCCCTGATTCCGAAAATCAAGGTTATTTTTACTTTTATGGTACCGTTTTTGAGATATTTGCAATTTACCGTTTTTGCAAAAAAAAAAAATTGGGTCCACTTAATCATATATATCTCAAGATCGAAATAAGCAATTCCAAAACGGTTTGAAGCTTTTAAAAGGTAATAAAATTTTCTATAAGCTGTGCATACAACACTTTTTGCTAGGCCCTGTAGATTCAAAGATAACGAACAATCATTACCGATTTTTTAATTTTTTTTTGTAAAAATATAAAAAAAATTGTACCTTGCGGGGAAGGATCTCGAAAACCTTTCATTTTTTTGCAGATTTTTTTTTTCTCCCTAAGCTCTGTTATATTACAAAAAAAATAAGGTATCATCGAAGAAAATCGATGCAAAACTACGTAAGTTATAAGCGATCAAATAAAAA